>NW_026891114.1:0-102682 GCF_015708825.2 Lethenteron reissneri
CCACCACCATCATCATCACCACCGCCACCACCGTCACCACCACCACCCACCACCACCATCATCATCACCACCACCGTCACCACCACCACCATCACCTGCCACCATCACCGCCACCACCGCCTCCACCACCGCCACCACCGCCCCACCATCATCACCACCGCCACCACCACCACCACCACCATCCCAGACACTGAGATTCTTGACCACCTCGCCTGGTACGCAGGAGGTCGTGGGTTCAATGCCAGACACTGAGAGATGTTGACCACCTCACCTGGCACGCAGGAGGTCGTGGGTTCAATCCCAGAAACTGAGAGATGTTGACCACCTCGCCTGGAACGCAGGAGGTCGTGGGTTCAATCCCAGACACTGAGAGATGTTGACTACCTCGCCTGCACGCAGGAGGTCGTGGGTTCAATCCCAGACACTGAGAGATGTTGACCACCTCGCCTGGTACGCAGGAGGTCGTGGGTTCAATCCCAGACACTGAGAGATGTTGACCTACCTCGTGGTACGCCAGGAGGTCGTGGGTTCAATCCCAGACACTGAGAGATGTTGACCACCTCGCCTGGTACGCAGGAGGTTGTGGGTTCAATCCCAGACCTGAGAGATGTTGACCACCTCGCCTGCACGCAGGAGGTCGTGGGTTCAATCTCAGACACTGAGAGATGTTGACCACCTCGCCTGGCACGGAGGAGTCGTGGGTTCAATCCCAGACACTGAGAGATGTTGACTACCTCGCCTGGAACGCAGGAGGTCGTGGGTTCAATCCCAGACACTGAGAGATGTTGACCACCTCGCCTGGAACGCAGGAGGTCGTGGGTTCATCCCAGACACTGAGAGATGTTGACCACCTCGCCTGGCACGCAGGAGGTCGTGGGTTCAATCCCAGACACTGAGAGATGTTGACTACCTCGCCTGGCACGCAGGAGGTCGTGGGTTCAATCCCAGACACTGGAGATGTTGACCACCTCGCCTGGACGCAGGAGGTTGGGTTCAATCCCAGACACTGAGAGATGTTGACCACTCGCCTGGTACGCAGGAGTCGTGGTTCATCCAGACACTGAGAGATGTTGACTACCTCGCCTGGTAACGCAGGAGGTCGTGGGTTCAATCCCAGACACTGGGAGATGTTGACCACCTCGCCTGGCACGCAGAGGTCGTGGGTTTCATCCCAGACACTGAGAGATGTTGACTACCTCTCCTGGCACCAGGAGTCGTGGGTTCAATCCCAGACACTGAGAGATGTTGACCACCTCGCCTGGCCGCAGGAGGTCGTGGGTTCAATGCCAGACACTTGAGAGATGTTGACCACCTCGCCTGGCACGGCAGGAGTCGTGGGTTCAATCCCAGACACTGAGAGATGTTGACCACCTCGCCTGGCACGCAGGAGGGTCGTGGGTTCAATCCCAGACACTGAGAGATGTTGACCACCTCGCCTGGTACGCAGGAGGTCGTGGGGTTCAATCCCAGACACTGAGAGAGATGTTGACCACCTCGCCTGGCACGCAGGAGGTCGTGGGTTCAATGCCAACACTGAGAGATGTTGACCACCTCGCCTGGCACGCAGGATGTCGTGGGTTCGATGCCAGACACTGAGAGATGTTGACCACCTCGCCTGGCACGCAGGAGGTCGTGGTTCGATCCCAGACACTGAGAGATGTTGACCACCTCGCCTGGCACGCAGGAGGTTCGTGGGTTCAATCCCAGACACTGAGAGATGTTTGACCACCTCGCCTGGCACCGCAGGAGGTCGTGGGTTCGATCCCCACCCTTGACGACGCCCGCCGATGTTTATTCGGTGTCGCGTGACGTCTTCCGAATTAGAAATGTTTAGTCTACGAAACGGGCGCGAATAAGTTCCACTGTCCGTGCACATCTCACGCGCTGCCGGTACGTGGCGCATCACCCTCGCCTACTTTCTTCTCCGCTCCCTCCAGCGACGAGGAGGCCGCCACGGCGCGGATGACGGAGCGGCACGCGGAGACGGAGGTGTAAGAGGAGAAGAGGTGGAGGATGAGGTGTCAAGAGTCGGAGGTCGGAAGTTTGTGTGTTTGTGGGCAAGGCGGCCACTGTAGTAGTACCGTCCTTGTTGCTGTTGTTATATTGATGGTGAAAAGTTATTTCTCACCCACCCCCCTCACCCCGACTTTATATTGAAGCTTTTAGTTGTGTGATGTCCGGTACTCACACAGAGACCCAAACTCGCCACACAGAGACCCACAGACTCACCACACAGAGACCCACAACTCACACAGAGACCCACAGACTCACCACACAGACACCCACAGACTCACCACACAAGACCCACAGACTCATCACACAGAGACCACACAGAGACCCAGACTCACCACAGAGACCCAGACTCACCACACAGAGACCCACAGACTCACCACACAGAGACCCACAGACTCACCACAGAGACCCACACAGAGACCACAACTCACCACAGAACCCAGACTCACCACACAGAGACCCAGACTCACCACACAGAGACCCAGACTCACCACACAGAGACCCACAGACTCACCACACAGAGACCCACAGACTCACACACAGAGACCCACAGACTCACCACACAGAGACCCACAGACTCACCACACAGAGACCCAGACTCACCACACAGAGACCCAGACTCACCACACAGAGACCCACAGACCTCACACAGACCCCATACTCACACACCGAGACCCACACTCACCCCAGAGACCCACAGACTCACCACACAGAGACCCACAGACTCACCACACAGAGACCCACAGACTCACCACCAGAGACCCCAGACTCACCACACAGAGACCCACAGACTCACCACACAGAGACCCACAGACTCACCACACAGAGACCCACAGACTCACCACACAGAGACCCACAGACTCACCACACAGAGACCCATAGACTCACCACACAGAGACCCACAGACTCACCACCAGAGACCCACAGACTCACCACACAGAGACCCACAGACTCACCACACAGAGACCCACAGACTCACCACACAGAGACCCACAGACTCACCACACAGAGACCCACAACACCACACAGAGACCCACAGACTCACCACACAGAGACCCACAGACTCACCACACAGAGACCCACAGACTCACCACACAGAGACCCACAGACTCACCACACAGAGACCCACAGACTCACCACACAGAGACCCACAGACTCACCACACAGAGACCCACAGACTCACACACAGACCCACAGACTCACCACACAGAGACCATCACCACCAGAGACCCACAGACTCACCACACAGAGACCCACAGACTCACCACACAGAGACCCACAGACTCACCACACAGAGACCCACAGACTCACCACACAGAGACCCACAGACTCACCACACAGAGACCCACAGACTCACCACACAGAGACCCACAGACTCACCACACAGAGACCCACAGACTCACCACACAGAGACCCACAGACTCACCACACAGAGACCCACAGACTCACCACACAGAGACCCACAGACTCACCACACAGAGACCCACAGACTCACCACACAGAGACCCACAGACTCACCACACAGAGACCCACAGACTCACCACACAGAGACCCACAGACTCACCACACGAGACCCACAGACTCACCACACAGAGACCCACAGACTCACCACACAGAGACCCACAGACTCACCACACAGAGACCCACAGACTCCCACACAGAGACCCACAGACTCACCACACAGAGACCCACAGACTCACCACACAGAGACCCACAGACTCACCACACAGAGACCCACAGACTCACCACACAGAGACCCACAGACTCACACAGAGACCCACAGACTCACCACACAGAGACCCACAGACTCACCACACAGAGACCCACAGACTCACCACACAGAGACCCACAGACTCACCACACAGAGACCCACAGACTCACCACACAGAGACCCACAGACTCACCACACAGAGACCCACAGACTCACCACACAGAGACCCAGACTCACCACACAGAGACCCACAGACTCACCACACAGAGACCCACAGACTCACCACACAGAGACCCACAGACTCACCACACAGAGACCCACAGACTCACCACAGAGACCCACAGACTCACCACACAGAGACCCACAGACTCACACAGAGACCCACAGACTCACACAGAGACCCACAGACTCACCACACAGAGACCCACAGACTCACCACACAGAGACCCACAGACTCACCACACAGAGACCCACAGACTCACCACACAGAGACCCACAGACTCACACAGAGACCCACAGACTCACCACACAGAGACCCACAGACTCACCACACAGAGACCCACAGACTCACCACACAGAGACCCATACTCACCACACAGAGACCCACAGACTCACCACACAGAGACCCACAGACTCACCACAGAGACCCACAGACTCACCACACAGAGACCCACAGACTCACCACACAGAGACCCACAGACTCACCACACAGAGACCCACAGAGACCCACAGCTCACCACACAGTGGTGAGGGTGGTGGTGGGTGGGTGGTGGTGGGTGGGTGGTTGGTTGGTGTTGGTGGTGAGGGTGGTGGTGAGGGTGGTGGGTGGTGGTGGGTGGGTGGTGGTGAGGGTGGTGGTGGTGAGGGTGGTGAGGGTGGGTGGTGGTGAGGGTGGTGAGGGTGGTGGTGAGTGTGAGCGTGCGTTGTTGAGGGCAGGTCCATGACATATTTTCCAGAACTATCCGAGAGAATCGACAGAAAAGCGTCGTCCGTTCGACTCGGGGGGGGGGGGGGGTGGTCGCTTTGCCCATCGCGGTTCTGTTTGTCGTCGCCACGTGTCCCAGCGTTGGAGGAGACGTGGCCTCGTCTCTCCCTGCCTGGCTGCCTGCCCCGTGAGTGAGTGAGGCTGCCTGCCCAGCTGTTTTGTTGTTTGCTGGGGGAGACATTGTGGTGCTGGTGGTGGTGCTGGTGATGGTAATAAAGGTGGCAAGTTCACTTACCTGGGCTGGAACTGCTCTGAGCAGGTGGGCGCATCGTGATGATGCTGTTGTTGTTGTGCACAAGACTTGAGCTAGAAACTAAACCGCGTTTTATTTTTAGCGGGCAAGGGCCTCATTGAGATGCTGTGTGTGTAAGCTCTCTTTTAGAAGGCCCTGACCTGGCCATTACCGATGATAGTTCTACCAATGAGGTTCATCATCATCATCACGTGAACCTTTATAGCAGTTGGCAAAGACTCTAGCAACTCACGGCTCTCAAATGTGGAGGGGAAAACCAGAGGGCCCGGAAAGAAAATCCACTCGACAACAGAGAGACAGAGAGACACAAACTCTATGCAGCAGCTGCAGCAACAGCAGCAGCAGTAGTAGCAGCAGCAGCAGCAACAGCAGCAGCAACAGCAGTAGTAGCAGCAGCAGCAGTAGTAGCAGCAGCAGCAGCAACAGCAGCAGCTGCAGCAGCTGCAGCAACAGCAGCAACTGCAGCAGCAACAGCAGCAGCAACAGCGGCAACAGCAGCAGCAGCAACAGCAGCAGCAACTGCCGGCCTCTGTGCGTGTCTGTAACGGTGTGTCTGTGTGTCTATGTCTCTGCGTGTCTTTGTGTCTCTGCGTGCATGTCTCTGTGTGTCTCTACGTGTGTCTCTGCGTGTGTGTCCATGTCTCTGTGTGTGTCTCTGTGTGTGTGTCTGTGTCTCTGCATGTGTGTGTCTGTGTCTGTGTCTCTGTGTGTGTCTCTGTGTGTCTGTGTGTGTGTCTATGTCTCTGTGTGTGTGTCTCTGCATGTGTCTCTGTGTGTCTCTGCGTGTGTGTCTGTGTGTGTCTCTCTGTGTGTGTGTCTCTGTGTGTGTGTCTATGTATCTGTGTGTCTGTGTGTCTCTGCGTGTGTCTCTGTGTGTCCATGTCTCTGTGTGTGTGTCTCTCTGTGTGTGTCTATGTCTCTGTGTGTGTGTCTGTGTGTAACTGTGTGTCACTGTGTGTCTCTGTGTGTGTCTCTGTGTGTGTGTCTGTGTCTCTGCATATGTGTGTGTCTGTGTGTCTCTGCGTGTGTGTCTGTCTCTGTGTGTGTGTCTATGTCTCTGTGTGTGTGTCTGTGTCTCTGTGTGTGTGTCTGTGTCTCTGCATGTGTGTCTCTGTGTGTCTCTGCGTGTGTGTCTGTGTGTCTGTGTGTGTCTCTCTGTGTGTCTATGTCTGTGTGTGTGTGTCTCTCTGTGTGTGTCTATGTCTCTGTGTGTGTCTCTGTATGTGTGTCTGTGTGTGTCTCTCTGTGTGTGTCTATGTCTCTGTGTGTCTCTGTGACAGTCGAGTACGGAAACTCGTGATGTGCACCGACTCTGTTCATGTGCGACACAACTTCACGCCACGTGGTCCCACGGGGAAAGAGGGCGGCACAAGTAAACACTAACACGAACCGGTAAACCATTGGCAATTGATCAAAGCTATAAAGGCGATGATCCAGGAAAATTATATTATGATGCTGCATGAAAAGGTAATAGGTTACTCTGAAGTTCCTGGCCATTGGAACGTTGGTAATGATCAGGAACATGCCCTGACAAAACAGGGAAGTCTGAAATATGCTGGGTGTAAATCAACACATCAAATTAAATCCGCAGAGGAGGGAAAGAAAGGTCCCAAGCATGCGACACTCGGCCGAGAGAGTGGGGAGAGAGAGAGGAAGAGACTTTTCACGACTTTATTTCCACTAAAACATTAACAAAAAACCATTACAGGAAAAACACACGTAAATTGTGAATCAACAAAACATCAAACTCTTAACAGCTGTGTGTGCACGAACTACACGTGGCACAGGGATAGAGGCTGTGCAAACGAGGCAGTGCACGGACCTCTCCGTGCGTAGCAAAGTCGCTACGTCGAAGGGTTTTTCAATTTGATAAAGAATCAAATGTTTTGACACGAGAATGCGACGTGAACAAAATACTTTTTTCTCCCCGACATTTTCAAAACAAAATGGCGTTGACGCGTCAAACACCTGAAATCATTTTGTCTTTACGGATTCAGTTGTCGGTCGTCATTAGAGTGTAATGACAGGGTGACACCTGGTGTGACGAGGACGTGTGCGGGGCCACGGGGTGACGAGTCAAATGAGGCACAACGTGAAGTCAGGGCTGGTCCCGCCCAACGAGGGAAACAGGAAAGGGGCGGACGGCTGAGTGGAGAGCGAGCGGCAGAGGTCGCAACCGGGTACCCGGTACCCGTACCCTACCCGATACCCGTACCCTACCCGATACCCGGCTACCCGTACCCTACCCGATACCCGTACCCTACCCGATACCCGTACCCTACCCGATACCCGGCTACCCGTACCCTACCCGATACCCGTACCCTACCCGATACCCGGCTACCCGTACCCTACCCGATACCCGGTTACCCGTACCCGATACCCGTACCCTACCCAATACCCGGCTACCCGTACCCGGCCGGGTACGGGTAAGCCGTGAGTCACTGGTGAGTCACCGTGTGTCACTCATTTGCCAACGTCTTGTCTCTTCTCACAATTCAAGTTCCTAGAATCAACCCACCCGCGCCTGCAACGTGGCTTCATCCCAGAGGTCGCAATCGGGTACCCGATACCTGTACCCTACCCGTACCCGGCCGGGTACGGGTAGCCGGGTATCGGGTAGGGAACGTGTACGGGTACCCGATTGCGAGCTCTGGCATGCGGCAACGTGACCATGTCGAGTGAGCGGCCGGGCAACTTGCAGTTTGACGGTGAACACGGCAGAACGGATGTGAGCTTCAAGCGGTAGGACACCGTCCGCGGTCTGACGAACGCCGCCACGACGGCCACGCGGCACTACGGGTGCGTGCCGCTTGTCGGCAGGCGCGCGGCGACCGGCTGCCGGGGCACGGGGAAGTCGCCGGGATACGCCGGGAGGTCCCGGACGGGGCGGCCGGGAGGCGCCGTCGCGACGGGGGCCGGGCCAGCCCTCGGGTTCGCGTCGCTGAGGATTTCGTGGAGGAGCTCGCTGGCAACTTCGCGCGCTCCCTCCACGCTGGAGCTCAGCACCGCGGGGAAGAAGCCACTGCCTTCCCGCATCATCCCGGGAACGGAGACCTTGTACAGGAGGCCCATGGGCCTGCCGGGCTCCGAGTGAGCGTGCAGTTCGAAGGTCGCGTGGCCCACGCCGGCGCTCCGTAGCAGCGCCTGCAGACGCGTCTCCCACGACAAGACGGCCGCCTCCGGCAGCTCGTCCAGACCGACGCGCGTGGGCCGCGAGTGGCGGGGTGCCCGCCAGAGCTGCGTGCGCGCCGCCCAGCCCACAAACAGGCTGTGCGGGACCTTGCCGCAGACGGCGCACTCCGGCTGCGGGAGGCCTGGGACCGCCGCCACCTCCTCCTCCTCGTCTTCAATTGCCTCCTCCTCCACCTCCTCCTCCACCACCTCCTCCTCCTCCTCCTCTACCACCTCATCCTCCTCCTCCTCCACCACCTCTTCCTCCTCATCTTCAGTTGCCCCCGCCTCCTCCTCCCCCTCCTCCTCGTCTTCCGTTGCCTCCTCCTCCCCCTCCTCCTCCTCCCCCTCCTCCCCCACCTCCTCCTCCTCCTCCTCCTCCACCACCTCTTCCTCCTCATCTTCAGTTGCCCCCGCCTCCTCCTCCTCCTCGTCTTCCGTTGCCTCCTCCTCCTCCACATCCTCCTCCTCCACCTCCTCCTCCCCCCTCCTCCTCGTCTTCCGTTGCCTCCTCCTCCCCCTCCACCACCTCTTCCACCTCCTCCTCCTCCACCACCTCTTCCTCCTCGTCTTCAGTTGCCACCTCCTACCCCCCCTCCTCGTCGTCTTCCGTTGCCACCGCCGCGGCAGCAGCAGCGGCCGCCGCCCCCGGCTCTCGCTGCGGGATGGCCCAGTCCACGTTGATGTCCCGGCCCCACAGCCGGAAGGAGTACGGCAGCAGCACCCTGCGGGCCACGCAGGCCGCGCGGTGGCTCTCGTATTCGACGAGCGCGTAGCCTCGGCTGAGGCTCCTGTCGTGGCGACAGAAGCGCATCTTGACGCCCACGACGCCCTCCGTGGCGTCGCTCATCGCCGCCATCACCTCGGCCCGCGTCTTGACCTTCGGCAGCCCCGCGATGAAGAGGCGGCGATTGTCGACGCTCGCTCGCACCGCGATCCGTCGCCCCGGGCGGATCTCCTACTCGTGGAGTCTCCTGACGGCGTCCGCGGCTTGCGAGCGCGTCGCGAAGGTGGCGAACGCGTAGCCGCGGTTCTTTCCGCGGTACGTCGTCATGAGGCGCAGCTGGTACAGCCGCCCCACCGCCTCCAGCACGGGCACCAGCTCGTCCTCGTACAGGTCGCGCGGGATCCTCGCCACGAACACCTCGCAGCCGCGGGCGGGAGGGGGGCCCTGCCAGTCGGGCGGCGGTCCCAGCTTCCTCTGTCCGTTCTCCTGGACGACGTTGTAGCCCGTGCGCAACATGAGGTCCAGAAGGTCCCTCTCCACGCAGCTCATGATGTCGAGCATCGGCGCTTTGTCCACGGCGGCGGTGACGACGGGGCAGCGGTTTGGGGCCCGTTGGAGCCCTTGACACTCACCGGCGCAGAAGCCTCGTGCCGACAAAGCCACGGCGGGGGGCGGAATCAACTCGTGAAAAGGCGGGAACTCGCTCGGGCCAAGCCTACAGGCCCAGCAGTGGAGAGAGGAAGAGAGAGTGGAGAGGCGGATGGAGAGAGACGCGTTCAAGCAGAGCTACCTTTGTAAACTCGGAAAATCACAATAAAATAGAAACCCAAGAAACTGTGTCTTGACCTTTGAACCGCCCTGTATAATGACCCCTCACCCCCAGTAGACGACCTGGTACCCCTCCTCACTCATCCACTCACTGACCCATCCACTCACCTCACACACCCAGTCGCTCACACACTCACCCACCCACTCACCCGCACACCCACTCGCTCACACACTCACCTCACACACTCACCCACCCACTCGCCCGCACACCCACTCGCTCACACACCCACCCACTCACCCGCACACCCACTCGCTCACACACTCACCCACCCACTCACCTCACCCGCACACCCACCCACTCACCCGCACACCCACTCGCTCACACACTCACCCACCCACTCACCCGCACACCCACTCGCTCACACACTCACCCACCCACTCACCCGCACACTCACCCGCACACCCACTCGCTCACACACTCACTCTCTCACACACTAACCTCACACACTCACCCACCCACTCACCCGCACACCCACTCGCTCACACACTCACCTCACACACTCACCCACCCACTCACCCGCACACCCACTCGCTCACACACTCACCCACCCACTCACCCGCACACCCACTCGCTCACACACTCACCCACCCACTCACCTCACCCACTCACTGATGATGATGAGAGAGAGAGAGACACGCAGACTCCAAATATACAGCAGTTGGCGTCGCCAGGGCCGGGATCGAACCCACGACCTCCTGCATACCAGGCGAGGTAGTTAACATCTCCTAGCCACCGTGATGATGATGAGAGAGACACACAAACTCCAAATATACAGCAAGAATCTTCAGGATCGAGATCAAACCCATGACCTCCTGTATACCAGGCGAGGGAGTTAACATCTCCTAGCCACCGTGATGATGAGAGAGAGACACACAAACTCCAAATATACAGCAAGAATCTTCAGTATCGGGATCAAACCCACGACCTCCTGCATACCAGGCGAGGTAGTTAACATCTCCTAGCCACCGTGATGATGAGAGAGAGACACAAACTCCAACTCCAAATAAAGTTTGAATGTTTGCGTGTCGTTAAACCGGCCATCAGCCGACAGCCGATTCGCAAGGTTTATCACGTGACATACCGTGCCAATCTGTCACTGGAGCAGCACTAACCGGTTGTGTGTTGGAGTGTCTGTGTGTACACTGTGTGTGTCTGTGTGTCTGTGTGTGTGTACACTGTGTGTGTCTGTTTGTACACTGTGTGTGTCTGTGTGTGTGTCTGTGTGTGTGTACACTGTGTGTCTGTGTGTACCCTGTGTATGTGTGTCTGTGTGTGCACTGTGTTTGTGTGTGTACACTCTGTGTGTGTGTACACTGTGTGTCTGTGTGTACACTGTGTGTGTGTACACACTGTGTGTGTCTGTGTGTGTGTCTGTGTGTGTGTGTATACAGTGTGTGTGTGTACTGTGTGTGTACACTGTGTGTACACTGTGTGTGTGTGTACACTGTGTGTGTACACTGTGTGTGTCTGTGTGTGTGTGTCCACTGTGTGTCTGTGTGTACACTGTGTATCTGTGTGTACACTGTGTATGTGTGTCTGTACACTGTGTGTCTGTGTGTACACTGTGTATGTGTCTGTGTGTGCACTGTGTGTGTGTGTACACTCTGTGTGTGTGTACACTGTGTGTGTGTGTACACTGTGTGTGTGTGTCCACTGTGTGTGTGTACACTGTGTGTGTGTACACTGTGTGTCTGTGAGTACACTGTGTGTGTGTACACTGTGTGTGTGTGAGTACACTGTGTATGTGTGTCTGTGTGTGCACTGTGTGTGTGTACACTCTGTGTGTGTGTCTGTGTGTGTGTACACTGTGTGTTTGTGTGTACATTGTGTGTGTACACACTGTGTCTGTGTGTGTTTGTCTGTGTGTGTGTACACTGTGTGTGTGTACAATGTGTGTGTGTACACTTTGTGTGTGTGTACACTGTGTGTGTGTGTACACTCTGTGTGTGTACACTGTGTGTGTGCACTGTGTGTGTGTGTACACTGTGTGTGTGCACTGTGTGTGTGTGTGTGCACTATGTGTGTGTGTACACTGTGTGCACTGTGTGTGTGCACTGTGTGTGTGTGTGTACACTGTGTGTGTGTGTGTGCACTATGTGTGTGTGTACACTGTGTGTGTGCACTGTGTGTACTGTGTGTGTGCACTGTGTGTGTAGACTGTGTGTGTGTACACTGTGTGTACACTGTGTGTACACTGTGTGTACACTGTGTGTACACTGTGTGTACACTGTGTGTGTGTACACTGTGTGTGTGTTCACCACGCCCGGCGGACCCGTTATTCGATCCCGACTCCTGCCGGGGGAGGCGCTCCGGGCGCGGCGGGTCCGCTAGGAAAACTCGGGATGGCCCGAGGCCGACTAGGCCGCAGTCTTCCCTCCCCTCTGTTCTAGATGGTGACGATGTTGCTGATGCTGTTGTTGATGCTGTTGTTGTTGTTGCTGATGTTGATGTTGCTGATGCTGATGATGTTGTTGATGTTGATGATGTTGTTGTTGATGTTGATGCTGCTGATGTTGTTGTTGCTGTTGCTGATGATGTTGATATTTCTGCTGATGCTAGGGGTGGTGATGATGTTGCTGATGATGCTGCTGATGCTGTTGATGTTGTTGTATATGATGGTGTAAATGATGTTTATTGATAATGTTGATGATCGCAAACATCAACATAATTTATTAATTTATTCAGTTAGGGTAGCCTCTCATTGTGGGAGGGGAGGGTCTTGTACCCCAGAAGTGACGTCATGTCATCTGCTGCCGCGTGACGTCATGTCATCTGCTGCCGCGTGACGTCATGTCATCTGCTGCCGCGTGACGTCACGAGCTAACAGGAAGCTGGAGGTCCGCGTGTGAACTGCAATCCGAGGTGAGAAATTTTCATCGCGGTTGTTGTTGTTGTTGTGGTTGTTGTTGTTGTGGTTGTTGTTGTTTACCAAGGTAGAGCCTCGCTCTCTCTCTCGTAGGGATGTCACTAGAGCAGCAGCAGCAGCTTGTGAATCGATGTCCAAGTTGGAACTTTACAACGCGGGGCCTAGACACGCGGGGCCTTGCCTCCTGCCCTCGCCTGGTCGCGTTTGCTTTAATTCCCTCCCTTAAGTTTAATTTGTCTTCACGCGGCTCGCTACTTTGTCACTTTGGTTTACTGTAGATATTAACGCAGTTTTTTTTTTCGTTTTTTTACCAGCCCAAGCCCGCCTGAGTTGCTGTACCGCTCTTGTTTACAGAAGCTACCTGCCCACAACAACAACAAGGTGGGTGGGTGGGGTTTTGTCAACGCGTGTGTCTCAATGTTTTGACTTAAAACTTTCGTAACTGCAACAATTCATATTCTTGGTTCTTTCTGTAAAGTCACGGAGATAGAAAATGAAATAACAGATAAAAATGTTAAATTAAATAAAAAAATTGCAAATAAAGCAAAAAAAACCCACGACGTTTTGACCGCAACACAAGTGGTCTTTGTTTATTTCCATTATCTGTTATTTGTATTTGCTATCTACGTGACTTTAGAACCAAGACTACGTGTGTCAATGTCTGTCAAACACGCTGAGCGCGTGCTCATGTTGACTCTAAATGTGGAGGGGACAACCCCTGCTGCTGTTGACCATGGCAGTGTGTGTGCCAGAGTCAAGTCTGTTCACTCTGTTGAACACGCACGTTATATCAAAACAATATTACATCTTCTGGGTTCTTTCGGTAAAGTCACGTAGAAGGGAAATAATAAAATAATAAAACATAATAAAATAATTCTCACGACGTTTCGGCCACAACGCAAGCAGCCGTCCTCAGGTGAAAACCAGGTCTGACAGACCTGGTTTTCTGATAGACCTGTTTTCACCTGAGGACGGCTGCTTGCGTTGTGGCCGAAACGTCGTGATAATTATTTTATTATGTTTTATTTTATATTATTTTATTATTTCCCTTCTACGTGACTTTACCGACAGAACCAAGAAAATCTATTAACTCTATTGAACACGGAGGTTATATCACAACAATAGTTTGTTTTTGGTTTCCTCTGGAACTCTTTATAAGAATGGAAAAAGTCAAGAAGTTGACACAGCACACACGTGCAGCAGCTGAAGTCAGATCTGCTCATCTCAGCAATCAGGACATCGTGAGCCTGGCTGGCTTCACACCTCTAAGTTGCGATTGAACATTAATTTATGCATTTCTGCATAACACAAATAGTATTATTTTCAACACCCTTTGCTATGTCAGCTGAATTTAGCTTTCATAAATATTCCTTTTGTAGCTTGACAGCCGAAATTGTGTTCTCGGAGTTTTGGGTTAACATTCATTTTGAAGATACAAGAGCTTCCAGGCATGTTTGTGACCATTCGCCCTCTCATTGTGTGCCATAACAGCCCGTGTGATGAATTTGGTAAACTTTTTCACTATATCATGAATATCTATGAATAAGTATAGACGTGTAAGTCACGTGTGACTGTGTATATATGCATTCCGCTGTGCCTCGATACTGACGTGTAGATGGTGTGGATATTCTTTTTTTCTGTCTGCAGCTGTTGCTTCCTCTGCAGAATTGGTCTGATGGAGCAAAGGCACTCGGCGCAGCTCGTTGCAAAAAGGCATCGATGCGACCAGTGTGCATACAGCACAGATCATACTGCAAACTTGACACGGCACCAGAGAACTCACACAGGAGAGAAACCCTTCAAGTGCAGCGTGTGTGGGAAGGCGTTTGCACAGTTATCTACTCTTGTAACACACCAGAGAACACACACGGGAGAAAAACCCTTCAAGTGCGGTGTGTGTGGGAAGGCGTTTGCACATTCATCTGCTCTTGTAGAACACCAGAGAACACACACGGGAGAGAAACCCTTCAAGTGCAGTGTGTGTGGGAAGGCGTTTGCACATTCATCTGCTCTTGTAGAACACCAGAGAACACACACGGGAGAGAAACCCTTCAAGTGCAGTGTGTGTGGGAAGGCGTTTTCAAAGTCATGTAATCTTGTAACACACCAGAGAACACACACGGGAGAGAGACCCTTCAAGTGCAGTGTGTGTGGGAAGGCGTTTGCACATTCATCTGATCTTGTAACACACCAGAGAACACACACAGGAGAGAAACCCTTCAAGTGCAGTGTGTGTGGGAAGGCGTTTGCACATTCATCTGATCTTGTAACACACCAGAGAACACACACGGGAGAGAAACCCTTCAAGTGCAGTGTGTGTGGGAAGGTGTTTTCTGTTTTACATCATCTCGTAACACACCAGAGAACACACACGGGAGAGAGACCCTTCAAGTGCAGTGTCTGTGGGAAGGCGTTTGCACATTCATCTGATCTTGTAGAACACCAGAGAACACACACGGGAGAGAAACCCTTCAAGTGCACTCCGTGCGGGAAGGCGTTTGCACAGTCAGCACATCTTCATGTACACCAGAGAACACACAAGCATCAGAAGATCCACAAGGAGTGGAGTCTGAAATCAGCTTGTGAAAGTCAAAGTGCTGCAATGAGCCCATCCCTCATCAAACAAGAACCAGAAGAAAATTCCAGCTTGGACACTTTTAAAGGTAATGAGGTGAAATATGAAGAGGTGAAATATGAAGAGGTGAAGTTGGAATGTGAAGAGGTGATGGTGAAATGTGAAGATGAAGATTCAACTCCAAAATGGGACCTTCACATCGATGGAGGCAACGTGAAGCAGGAGGAGAATTCTGACTGTGAGGCAGAGCGAGGCAACTCCCAGCAGTTTGTGGAAGTGGAGGTGTGGGTGGACTTCCTCCGAGACAACACAAAGTCAAATGGAGACCCGGTAGATGTGTAAGCTTGAGACGATGTCGCTCCAATAGATGCACCATTGTCACTGGCCTTTAATGACAATAATGTGAAGTTGAACACTCAGTTCCTAGGTTCAACCTGCAGAGTAAGAGTGAGCGGTCAGTCTTTGTGTTTTCTGTGAGTTGGGTAGATCCCTGTGTTACGATCGAAACTTTCTGATCTACTATTATTTTTGCTACCAACATGACTTTACTGAAAGAACCAAAGAGTATGTGAACAAGAGCCTGTCAGTAGGGGGATGATGATGTTTCATGTCAGTTGTGTAATTTGTCGGTAATGTTGAGAATTTGCTACATTTTGACTCGAGACGCAAGCATGCAATGGCCTACTCGTTTTGAATGACACAATAGTATGTTTTACATCCACTGTTAAGCAGACGGTGCATAATTATTTGAAATAGCTTAACCTGGTGCAGTATATTTCACTGCAGTAATTACATTGTTAAAATGTAAAATGTCTTGTCAATAATTTAGAATGAACACTGATTTTGTGTACATGCAACATTTTATTTATAAGGGTCAAACATTGAATAAGTGATGTTAGGACAAAGTTTGTGTTTTTGGAAGTAACCTGTACAGATCACTCAGGTGAGACCCGTTGTTCTTGTGATACAGGTCAAAGGGTAGTATCCACACATGCCCGTTTGCTTTTAAATAAATGTGTGCATCTTTTGATTGAAAGCTTTCGTGACTGCAGTGAACTATTTGGCTTTTGTCAACGTGACAGAATCCTGTGTTGGGATCTTGAGAGATGACGATAGCTGGGGAGGCTTTCATTCAGCCATAGATCAATCACGGCTGACAATGGTCATTCCATTTACGAGACTTTACCCGGTGTAAGAGGCCGGAGTATACCCAAATGCCGTAGTATACCCACAGGCCGTAGTATACCCACAGGTGTAGTATACCCGGGGTCTAAACGGCCTAGGCGAGATTATAGCCGGGAATATTATTGGCTAGGCCAAATGATGCCCCTCTAGACCAAATCATACCCCCGTGATAGTAATGGCGTTAGAGCGATATACACGTGAATTACTAAATTTTTCCAACATTTTATTTTAAACTGTAAACACATCGACTTTGACTGCTTCAACCAGAAAAAAACTTTAATAATAACCCCTGAACCCTAAAAATGCTTCAATTGATCAAATTTAGATTCTTACTTCCACGCGTACGCGTTTTAGATATCGATTGAAGTTCGTTGTCGCCTGTTCTCTGTCTGGATAATTGCCTGTGAACTTTCACATGGGCATAGTCTGGCCAGGAGCAGTATGGTCTGGCCCAGTCGAGTTTAAACCCCCAGGGGGTCTAGTTTAGCCTTGGAGACTTCATCCCCCCCCCCCCCCGGGTATACTCTGGACTGGGCCAAACTATACCCGGGTTTAATCGGGGCAGGGGTTATTTTAGCCTGTCGGGATGGAACTCACGACCTCCTGTACACCTGGCGAGGTAGTTAACATCTCCTAGCCACCGTGATGATGAGAGAGAGACACGCAAACTCCAAATATACAGCAGCAGGCATTGTCATGGTCTGGATCGAACCCACGACCTCCTGCGCACCAGGCGAGGTAGTCAACATCTCCTAGCCACCGTGATGATGAGAGAAACACCGCAAACTCCAAGTATACAGCAGCAGGCATCATCAGGGTCGTGATGGAACTCACGACCTCCTGTACACCCGGCGAGGTAGTTAACATCTCATAGTCACCGTGATGATAGACACGCAGACTCCAAATATACAGCAGCAGGCATCGTCAGGGTCTCGATCGAACCCACGACCTCCTGCGCACCAGGCGAGGTAGTCAACATCTCCTAGCCACCGTGATGATGAGAGAGAGAGAGACACGCAAACTCCAAATATACAGCAGCAGGCATCATCAGGGTCTCGATCGAACCCACGACCTCCTGCGCACCAGGCGAGGTAGTCAACATCTCCTAGCCACCGTGATGATGAGAGAGAGAGACACAGACCTCCTGCGCACCAGGCAAGGTAGTCAACATCTCATAGCCACCTTGATGATGAGAGAGACACCACAAACTCCAAACATACAGCAGCAGGCGTAGCCATGGTCTGGATCGAACCCACGACCTCCTGCGCACCAGGCGAGGTAGTCAACATCTCCTAGCCACCGTGGGGCAGTCATGGCTAGAGTGGTGGAGGGGGAGTGTCACCCTCCGTGTCTGGGCGGTGCGTTCGAGACCGGCTCTGGTTTGGCCCCGGAACCGTCTCGTTCCGAGTCGGTCAAGTGGCGTTCTTCGTTCGATTCGGCCGTGTGAGCTCCCCGCTCGGGGCAACCCCCGGGCAGCTTGAGTGGCGCAAGGAAATACACAGGCAGGGACACAATGTTCCACACTGCCCACCAGGGATTATTTGTCTGTCTGTCTGTCGTGCATAAATAAATATATAATACAGACAGCTCTTTGATTGGTGGAGACCTACTGCCGGGTACGGAGAGGGGAGGGGCCTAAGGGAGGGGGGAGTCAGGAGAGGGGCCTGAGGGGGGGGTCAGGGGAGGGGCCTAAGGGAAGGGGGGAGTCAGGAGAGGGGCCTAAGGATATGGGGGGGTGGTCAGGGGAGGGGTCTAAGGGGGGAGGGGCCTAAGGGGGGAGGGACCTAAGGGAGGGGGGGTTAAGGGGAGGGGCCTAAGCAAGGGGGAGGGGCCGATAGTGAAGGGGGCTGGCTGCCTGGCTACATAGAGTCACGTGATCTTGTACACAGGTAGAGGAACAGCACGTTCCACACTTGCCCACCAGGGATTATTTGTCTGTCGTGCACGAATGCGCTGTCCAACCAAGTTCCTACCTGCCCACTCCGAAGGAACGTGTTTTTTAAACGATGCGAAATAACGGCACCAAACTGTTAATTTAACTACTTTCAAGTTTCCGGATGGGAAAGCGGAACAGCGCCGGCTCACCGCGGGGCTTGCGGCGTGGAACCAGCGACTCGTCGTCAACGTCAACTCCACGGCTCGCGAGCCAAACCCTTCGCAAGTCTAGCGTACACACGGAGACAGACGGACAGGACAGACACACGAAAAAAAACACGTTCCTTCGCAGTGTGCAGGTCGGAACTTGGTTGGACAGCGCATTCGTGCACGACAGACAGACACATAATCCCTGGTGGGCAGTGTGGAACTGCTGTTCCTACCTGTGTAGAAGATCACGTGACTTGAGGTAGCCAGGCAGCCAGCCAGGCCCCTCCCCTGACCCCCCCTCCCTTAGGCCCCTCCCCTGACCCCCCCCCTCCCTCAGGCCCCTCCCCTCTCCATACCCGGAAGTAGGTCTCCACCAATCAAAGAGCTGTGTGCATTATATATTTATTTATGCACGGCAGCCAGTCAGACAGACACGTGATCCCTGGTGGGCAGCAGTGTGGGACATTGTTGCTGCCTGTAACACGTGTCTACCTACGTCACTCCATGGGCAGTGGTGTCAATGGGCGGTGCTTATCAATTCTACGGATTGTGATTCGCGCCCACGTGTTCTCCTATCCGCGCTACGTTTTCTAAAAGCGCTCTGCCAAGGCTCCACGCGATCACAGCCGCACGCGTTCGCCTGCCTGTGGTAGAGGCACGAAACGTTGGATTTCCACCACCACCACCCCCACCACATGAGGACACAGAAAAGAGCTCAAGACCCCCCCCAGACATCTACGCAGCGTTGCGCCGGTGAGTGACGTGTTGAGGCCTTGTCAACTTGATATTTTTCTTCTTGTTTTTTCGGTAAAGTCATGTAGAAGGTAGTAATAAAATAATAAAAATAAAACAATAAAATAATTCTCACGACGTTTCGGCCACAACGCAAGCAGCCGTCTTCAGGTGAAGAATGAGACACTGCCAAGCTTGGAGCTTGTATATAAGCTGGGTTGGAGGTGGAAGAAGAAGAGAGCCTTAAGAGGGGTTTAGCAAGCTAAATCCCTCTTGATGTGCACATTCTTGTGTTGTGCACATCAAGAGGGGTTTAGCAAGCTAAACCCCTCTTGATATGCACATTCTTGTGTTGTGCACATCAAGAGGGGTTTAGCAAGCTAAACCCCTCTTGATATGCACATTCTTGTGTTGTGCACATCAAGAGGGGTTTAGCAAGCTAAACCCCTCTTGATGTGCACATTCTTGTGTTGTGCACATCAAGAGGGGTTTAGCAAGCTAAACCCCTCTTGATATGCACATTCTTGTGTTGTGCACATCAAGAGGGGTTTAGCAAGCTAAATCCCTCTTGATGTGCACATTCTTGTGTTGTGCACATCAAGAGGGGTTTAGCAAGCTAAACCCCTCTTGATATGCACATTCTTGTGTTGTGCACATCAAGAGGGGTTTAGCAAGCTAAATCCCTCTTGATGTGCACATTCTTGTGTTGTGCACATCAAGAGGGGTTTAGCAAGCTAAATCCCTCTTGATGTGCACATTCTTGTGTTGTGCACATCAAGAGGGGTTTAGCAAGCTAAACCCCTCTTGATATGCACATTCTTGTGTTGTGCACATCAAGAGGGGTTTAGCAAGCTAAACCCCTCTTGATGTGCACATTCTTGTGTTGTGCACATCAAGAGGGGTTTAGCAAGCTAAACCCCTCTTGATATGCACATTCTTGTGTTGTGCACATCAAGAGGGGTTTAGCAAGCTAAACCCCTCTTGATGTGCACATTCTTGTGTTGTGCACATCAAGAGGGGTTTAGCAAGCTAAACCCCTCTTGATATGCACATTCTTGTGTTGTGCACATCAAGAGGGGTTTAGCAAGCTAAACCCCTCTTGATGTGCACATTCTTGTGTTGTGCACATCCAGAGGGGTTTAGCAAGCTAAACCCCTCTTGATGTGCACATTCTTGTGTTGTGCACATCAAGAGGGGTTTAGCAAGCTAAACCCCTCTTGATGTGCACATTCTTGTGTTGTGCACATCAAGAGGGGTTTAGCAAGCTAAACCCCTCTTGATGTGCACATTCTTGTGTTGTGCACATCAAGAGGGATTTAGCTTGCTAAACATTCTTGTGTTGTGCACATCAAGAGGGGTTTAGCAAGCTAAATCCCTCTTGATATGCACATTCTTGTGTTGTGCACAAGAGGGGTTTAGCAAGCTAAACCCCTCTTGATATGCACATTCTTGTGTTGTGCACATCAAGAGGGGTTTAGCAAGCTAAATCCCTCTTGATGTGCACATTCTTTTGTTAAAGCTCCTAGCTTGGCAGTGTCTCATTCTTCACCTGAAGACGGCTGCTTGCGTTGTAGCCGAAACGTCGTGAGAATTATTTTATTATGTTTTATTTGTATTATTTTATTACTTCCCTTCTACGTGACTTTACCGAAAAAACCAAGAAGATGAATCCCTGCAGTCACGAAAGCTTTAAATCGAAATGTAACTTGATATTTCCTCCCGTGACAATTGTTTCACACCACACAGCACTCGCGCAGACGTGCAAGTGCTGCTGTGTTGGTCTCTCTCTATCCTGGAGGGTGTTCTCACTCGGGGGCTCTTTAAGTGATGGGAGAAACCTGGAGCTGTGGCTGATGCAGCGTTGCCCTGTTTGCTGGGGATAATCAATGTTGGGTTTTAAATCCTTTATATTAAGTTCGCTTGCTTGCGTGCTTGCTTGCTTACGACCATGCAAATCTTTCGGTCGTTTTTTAACCCAC
This sequence comes from Lethenteron reissneri, assembly GCF_015708825.2. Taxonomy (NCBI): domain Eukaryota; kingdom Metazoa; phylum Chordata; class Hyperoartia; order Petromyzontiformes; family Petromyzontidae; genus Lethenteron; species Lethenteron reissneri. The sequence goes on from NW_026891114.1 coordinate 21,112, forward strand.
TTCCCGTGATCCAATCGAGCTGACATTTTGCACACAGACTCGTTGTGCGAGACAATTAATGTTCGTGAAATTTTTTTTCCAAAATTTTACACTTTTTAGGGAAAACAAATTAAATATTTAATTACCAATTCCTTAATACTGGCAGACAATCATCTGACCCATAGGTGGCAGCCATCTCAAGCCAGAGGATGAGAGGACTCTAGCCGCCACGCATATAAAGGATTTATAGTGAAAAAATTTGTTTTTACGGGTTATACGTATTATTGATCTGGTTTCAAAAATCGGTGCCACTGGATGAAATGCAGCCGATGTGAAATGTAAACATTCTGCTGCTCTACGCAGGAGCACGTGACCATCAATAATGAGCGTGCATCCAAGTGTCCCTTGCAAAGGAGGTCTTTGACTGGTAGGAACCCACTGGTTCCACCAGCCCACAGGGGATTGTTGTGTCCGTCCGTCGTGCAGGGAGGGGTTGGGTGGGGAGGGGCTGGGTGGGGGGTGGGAGGGGTGAGGCTGGGTGGGGAGGGGCTGGGTGGGGGGGTGGGGAGGGGCTGGGTAGGAGGGGTGGGGCTGGGTGGGGAGGGGGTGGGTGGGGGGTGGTAGGGGTGGGGCTGGGTGGGGAAGGGTGGGGCTGGGTGGGGAGGGGCTGGGTGGGGACGGGCTGGTCACCCCGTGGTGCCCTTATAAAACTCAACGTTTAACCTACTCACGCCGGCTTGTGCCCGCCCTCACAGTCGGGCACATTTGCGGAATACACCACATTGCCCTGGCCATTGACCCTGCAGGCCATTGAGCGAGCAACCCAACGTTCCTACCAGCTCCCTCCGCAGCAGGAATGTGTAACCTGGCACGGTTGTCACCTGGTGTACTGGAGGTGGTGGGTTTGATACCGACTGACACTACCTGCTGTATATCTGGAGTTGACGTGCCTCACTCCCCGTGGTCACATGGAATTTACTCCGGGTCCTCCGGTTTTTCCCTCAGCATTTAGAAGAATGCGTTTAGAGTGCCGTGTTTTGTCTATACTGCAACATCAAACATTGGCTAGATTTATTAGTATACTAGCTGGACTTCCCCCGGCTTTGCCCGGGACTTGGATTCACCACGCCCGGCCGCCTTTGTCTCCCCAGTGGCGATGTTCACACACCGCACCAGTTACTCGTTTGAGGCTGAGTCGACCTAGGGGAGGCCCAGGACCGGTTCAAATAATCGTCATCGCTGGTGGCCGTGAGCGGGAATCGAACTCGGGTCGCCGGGTTCGTAGCGCGGCGTAGCGCTGACCACTACACTGCACACGCGTGGGTCACGTGACAGATGTGACGTCACAGTTCACTTGCTGTGCAAAAAAATCTCTGCATTATTGAGCTCCCCCCCCCCCCCCCAAAAGTGTATTTTTAATAATGTGTGCATGGTGTACAGTCTGGAAAGTAAAGTACCCACATGGCAAATTTCCAGTTCGTTGCATGTCGGGAAATACGCTAAACATTTTGAACAGACACATAATATTCACAACTTTGCCTTTAATATATATGTAAATATTTGTAAAGTGATTTGTTTACTCTTACTGTACTCTGCACTCACACCGTGTTTTTGTATTGTGTTTGTTGTCATGTTCTGACCCAGTGTCCCAGCTGGACATGTGTGAAAAAGAGCTTTATAGCGCTTCGGATTCATCCTCTTGCAGTTTAAATGCTTCTAATTCCTCCTGCTCCCCCTCCTACTCTGCTCCCTCCCTTCTACGCCCTCCTCCTAGCCAAGTGAAGGAAGCCCCCAGTCTGACCATCTGTCCCCCCCCCCCCCCCCCCGCTGATGGAGGCCTTCCTCATCACCGCCCTTCTTCTGGCGTCGTTGTTGTTGGCTGTGCTGGGTGACCACCTCGACGCCCTGCCCCGTGACCGTGAGTAGCAAACTGCACCGCTACCCCCCTTGAGACGATGCCCCCTCTCAACGCTACACCCACCAAATCGTCCACTAAAGACTATCAACTAAATCTTGACTTGAAGCTTTCGTGACTGCAGGAATTCATATTCTTTGGGGTTTTCGGTAAAGTCGCGTAGATAGGTTCAAAGAAAATAGCAAAAAACTTAAACTACGACGTTTCATCTTCTTGGTTCTTTTGGTAAAGTCACGTAGAATGGAAATAAAAAAAAAATAATCAAATTTCGATTTAAAGCTTCTTTCGTGACTGCAGGGATTCATCTTCTTGGTTCTTTCGGTAAAGTCGTCACGTAGAAGCAAACCAATAAAATAATAAAAATAAAACATAATAAAATAATTCTCACGACGTTTCGGCCACAACGCAAGCAGCCGTCCTCAGGTGAAGAACAGGTCTGTCGGGGAGACAGCGTCTGAATGTCTTCTCGACAGACCTGTTCTTCACCTGAGGACGGCTGCTTGCGTTGTGGCCGAAACGTCGTGAGAATTATTTCATTATGTTTTATTTGTATTATTTTATTACTTCCATTCTACGTGACTTTACCGAAAGAACCAAGAAGATGAATCCCTGCAGTCACGAAAGCTTGAAATCGAAATTTTACGACGTTTCTATCGCAACACAAGCGGTCGTCTTCAGGATAAGGAGGGTTAGCTTCCAAGGCAAACTGTTTGTAAGGGTTTCAAATGGGCGTCGCCCAAATGTCAGCAGCCAATGGCAATGCAAGTGGTGGGCAGCAAACCCGATAGCGGTTGGTATTCCACCAATCAAAGGGCTGCCAGGTGCAAATTGGCATGTTAATGAGAGATTAGCATGTTGATTGAAAATCGTAAAGCCGCGCGAATTGGCTGTGTTGGTGTGAATCTGCTATTGCCACTGCTGCAGCCACAGTTTTGTTAACCCATCAATCTCCTGCAGGTACTCGCCCTCCGTTCATCACCCGGTATTCGCCGGAGGATTACGTAGTGGACCCGCAGGGCGAGATCGTCATGGAGTGTGAGGCTCATGGCAACCCAACGCCCAAGTACGCTACCTCCCCACATCCCTTGTTGTTGTATATGTCGGGTTTTGAAATTTGTATAAAATAATAAAATACTCTTAGTTTTTTCGGTAAAGTCACGTAGATAAAAAATGAAATAAAAATTAATAAAAATAAAGGAATAAGAATCACGACTTTCGGAGGCAACACAAGTCTCCGTCATCAGGTGGGACCGTCACAGCCAGATTTGCTGTATACAGCCTCCGAAACGTCGTGATTTTTATTCTTTTATTTTTTTAAATTTTTATTTCATTTTTTACCTACATGGTAACTTTACCGAAAAAACTAAGAGTAGGAATCCTTGCAGTCACGAAAGCTTCAAATCGAAATGTTACTATGTTTTATTTTTATTATTTTATTATGTTTTATTTGTATTATTTTATTATGTTTTATATTTATAATTTTATTATGTTTTATTTGTATTATTTTATTATGTTTTATTTGTATTATTTTATTATGTTTTATGTTTATTATTTGATTATGTTTTATTATTATTTTATTATTTCCCTTCTACGTGACTTTACCGAAAGAACCAAGAAGATGATTTGACCTCTCATGGCTTGATACCGTACCGCTTGTGTAGTTCTGATTCTGTAAGTGACTCAAGGTATGTCTGCAGCAGTGTTCACAGAGGCTCTCTCTCTTTCTCTCTGTGGGATACATTTTATCTTGGTTATGGGTGATGGACCTGTTCCGCCTTGTTTATCCTTGTGGTTGACTCTTGGTCGAATACTTCATAATTATTATTCTTTGGTTCTTTCGGTAAAGTGACGTATAAAGAAAAATAAATAAATTAAATAATAGCATACGACGTTTCGATTGCAACACAAGCAATCATCATCAGGTATAATGAAATAGCGACATAAAATCTAACCAGAAAAAATTATAGACAGACATATAAGCAGACAGATATCACCAAGATACACAGAGCGGGCAACACAGGTACAGAGAGGGGTGATCGTCTCTGTGGGGTGGCCTTAAATAGACAGAGGGGGGCGGAGGCAGCGAGGGGGAGGGGGTAGGGAAAAATTTTACATGTCAATGAGTGCAACAAAAGGAGTGAGCAGGCTTAGGGGGAGAAAGAGACACACTAAAATTAAATAACCTAGCAAAGTATCGAAATGTTATGTAAAACGACACAGAGAGTCGGTCAACACACGAAAGCTCCAAAGTTAAGATTCATAATTATTATTTGGTTTGTGTTTATCCAAGATTTGTGATTTAGCATCCAGGGATTTGTGCTGTTTTACTCGAGTTATATTTTGATGTCCTGAGGCGAGAGATCTAACTAAAATTTCACTTCAGCTTTCTTGACTGCTAGAATTCATATTCCTTGGTTTTTGGTAAAGTCACGTAGATAGCAAGATACAACAAGAAACAATGTGAGGTAATTAATCAATCAAGGCCACCAATGTGACTGCAGTGTAGTTTTTAATCTGGGTGAGTGTGTTGGCAGACTATGATGTCGACTTAATCTACGTCGCTAAGTTTTGAACTTTTAACCGTTGTATTAAGAGAAACGAAAAAAAACAATAAAAAAAATCTTATTTCCCTCATTAAAATGCACATCAATTTATAACATTTTTGACATGCGTTTTTCTGGATTTTTGTTGTTGTTATTCTGTCTCTCACTGTTCAAATAAACCTACCGTTACAATTATAGACTGATCATTTCTTTGTCAGTGGGCAAACGTACAAAATCAGCAGGGGATCAAATACTTGTTTCCCTCACTGTATATACAACACCCTCTCCTCTCCTCCCCACCCCTCCCTCCCTCTCCTCCTTCCATCTCTCACATCCCTCCCTCTCTCCCCCCCTCCCGTTTGTGCTTGAGGTTTCGGTGGAGTAAGGACGGCCGGCGCTTTGACCCGAACGGCGACCCTAACGTGAAGCGGCGTGGAGATGGCTCGGGCACCTTCACCGTGGACATGGCGGCGGTGGTGGCGGCGTCCGCGGAGTCCGACAGCGAAGCCGCAGAGGCCTACGTGGGCGTCTACCGCTGCTCAGCGGAGAACCAGGACGGCACAACGCTCACCCCAAACATCACCGTGCGGCTGGCGCGTGAGTGGGTGGGGGGGGACGCCACTCTTGGACCGTGGACTACCACACAGAACGCTAACCACTGTGCCACCACTCACACACACACAGAACGCTAAGCGCTGCGCCACACACACAGTGCGCGGTCGTTCTGCCGGCTGTAGTAATTGTACAGCAATCAACTGCTGTTACTGAACCGGCCCTGGGGCTCCCCAAGGTTGAATCGGCCTCAAGCGAGTCCCCGGTGCGATGTGCGGTAAACTTTGCCACCGGGGAGACAGAGGCGGCCGGGCGTGGTGCTGATCACCCGGCGACGCAGTGGAGGGGGTGGCTACGCAAGGGGGGATCTTTGTCTTCACAGGTGCTGCTACTCACTGACAGCACTTACCCCAACGGTCTTTCGCAGTGGCGGCTCCTGCAAAATCTCTCAGGGGGGGCAAATGTCTGGATGATTGATAAGGATAAGGTCCACCCATGCAATGGATAAATTAACAGCGTCAGCATGTAAAGGCAACTTCACTTCTTTAATATTAATGAAAAATAAAGTGACTCTTACAATACATCTTGTTTGTTTCTATGCTCACTATTATTACAATCCACTCAGTTTCTTTTATTAAAGATTCCACTAGGTGGCGACAAATAATATTGTTGACTGACACGTGCTTACGTATGATGACGTAAGCACGTTAGGGCGAGCCCTCCCGGAAGCCGTAGAGAATGCATTGGAGCACCCCCCGGTCGAAAAAAAACATCTTTGAATGTAAGTCTATGGGAACACTCTGGGCGATTCTCAGCCAGAGTGAAATCGCCAAAAAAGAGGCGGTACTCCACAGAATGTGACATGACGCTGATTGGACTATATCCAGAGGCACAATAACGGCTAGCGTGACTCTGTGGTTGAAAGACATTGGTGGTGCGTCGCCCAATCACCCTAATGAAGAAACCGCCCCTGGTCTTTCGGTAAATTCAGGTAGGTATAAAATAAAATAAATCACGACGTTTCGGGCGCAACACAAGCGACCGTCACCAGGTGGGACAACCACAGCAAGAAACAATTGGTGAAGTGGGCAAAAGGGTTGCTGGAACACGTACACCAGGCCCTCAAGATGAATGGGTACTCGGACCGCATTATTCGCAAAGCTGTTTCTCCAACCATGGAGAAACAACCCCTTGAGATGCCGATCAAAACCATCACGTTACCATACATAGCAGGCGTTACCAAAAATATTTCCAAGATCTTAAACAAACACAAGATCCAGGTCCGATTCAGTACAGTACACAACATCCGTGATCTAATCCCATCGGTGAAGGATGTCATTCCTGACATGCATTATCCTGGAGTCTGCAAACTAAGTTGCACCTGTGGTGGCTGTTGCATTGGGAAATGAAACGGCATGTGTCGGACCGTGTTCGCGAGCACAAGGCAGATCTGAAACACGGCAGAACTAATTCCTCCGCCGTGGCTGACCATTGCTATAACGCTGTGGGCTCTCATGATATTGTTTTTTTCCGAGACCAAGGTACTCTGAAAACCTTCGGGCTACGATCAAAGGTTTGTTCATGAAGCCATGCAGATATCTAAACATAGACATAACTTCAACCGGAAGATGGATACAAATTGAGCAATCATTGGAAGGATGTTATTAACCAGGTCAAACCTTCACTGCTTCATGGTGTTGCCTTCATATCCGCATCTCCAGTTTCTTCAGCTTCCCACTCCCAGCCCCGCCCACTTCCCCCCCCCCCCCCCCCCGGCATTTCCTTGCTCGTTTCTTAATCCCTCTAGCGGCACTCCACTCCCCCTACCCCCCACCCCTCCCTGTCTCTCCTCCTTGGCTCCTCCCCCGTCTCTTACCTATGTAGAGGAGTAAAATGGGGACGTGACGTCAGGTGTGCCGTTCAGTGCGATGACGTCACGTCTCCCGGGGTACTTAAGAGATACCCCGTGACGTGAGCGGGGTCACTGTGGGAACGGGTCGAGTAAGCAGGGTGAAGAGGGGACCAGGGGTAGACAGAGGGATCGAGTGGTGAGTCTGGGGAGAAGCCGGTGGTAGCCGTAGAGGTGCTTCTCTCTCCAGTCGGTGGAGTCGGCAGAGTCCCTGATCCGACACGAGAGAGAGAGACCGGAGCTCGCCGGCAGGGACCCGCACTTAGAGTAGGACCCCCCTAGCCCCTGGGAGTTGTGCACCCTGCTGTGTAATATAGATAAGCTTTAATAAACCCTGGGAGTTGTGCACCCTGCTGCGTGTGTATTGTAACAGCTTTAATAAACCCTGGCGGAAGCCCCTAACTTACCTCCGTCTCCGAGTACGTCCGTCGGAACTACTCAACACCTATATAGCCTCTTGTCACGGCAACCCTTTTGCCCACTTCAGCAATTGTTTCTTGCTGTGGTTGTCCCACCTGGTGACGGACGCTTGTGTGTTGCGCCCGAAACGTCGTGATTTTATTAATTATATACCGACGTGACTCTACCGAAAGAACCAAAGAGTATGGATCCCTGCAGTCACGGAAACTTCCAATCGAGGTCTAAGGCTACATGGGTGGTTTTGTCTGTGTCCTGCAGGTGCTCCCCTGTGGCCCCGTGAACAGCTGGAACCCGTCATGGCCACCGAGGGCCTGCCGGCCGTGCTGCGCTGCCGCCCTCCCCAAGGCTTTCCTCCTCCCATCGTCTTCTGGATGGACGGCTGTGAGTACCACGGTGGCTGTGAGATGTTGACTACCTCGCCTGATGCAAGGAAGTTGTGGGTTCGATCCCGACCCAGACGACGCCTGCTGCTGTATATTTGTAGTTTGCGTGTCTCTCTCTCATCATCATCACGGTGGCTGTGAGATGTTGACTACCTCGCCTGATACACAGGAAGTTGTGGGTTCGATCCCGACCCAGACGACGCCTGCTGCTGTATATTTGTAGTTTGCGTGTCTCTCTCTCATCATCATCACGGTGGCTGTGAGATGTTGACTACCTCGCCTGATACACAGGAAGTTGTGGGTTCGATCCCGACCCAGACGACGCCTGCTGCTGTATATTTGTAGTTTGCGTGTCTCTCTCTCATCATCATCACGGTGGCTGTGAGATGTTGACTACCTCGCCTGATACACAGGAAGTTGTGGGTTCGATCCCGACCCAGACGACGCCTGCTGCTGTATATTTGTAGTTTGCGTGTCTCTCTCTCATCATCATCACGGTGGCTGTGAGATGTTGACTACCTCGCCTGATGCACAGGAAGTTGTGGGTTCGATCCCGACCCAGACGACGCCTGCTGCTGTATATTTGTAGTTTGCGTGTCTCTCTCTCATCATCATCACGGTGGCTGTGAGATGTTGACTACCTCGCCTGATACACAGGAAGTTGTGGGTTCGATCCCGACCCAGACGACGCCTGCTGCTGTATATTTGTAGTTTGCGTGTCTCTCTCTCATCATCATCACGGTGGCTGTGAGATGTTGACTACCTCGCCTGATGCACAGGAAGTTGTGGGTTCGATCCCGACCCAGACGACGCCTGCTGATATATCTTTTTACTCTTTTGTTCTTGCGGTAAAGTCACGTGGGTATAAAATAAAATGAATCACGACGTTTCGATCGCAACACAAGCGGTCATCCTCAGGCGGAAAAAAATATAACCCGGCAGTGGAACTGCTGAACCAGCGAGAGAGCTGTTACAACAAGAGGTTATATATGTGGCGATGGGCAAGCAAGCGGGGTCTGAGCTGGAAAGGAATTCCACCCCCGGACGCAAGCACGTCAGTTGTGTTAATGGGGGAGTCATCTTCTTGGTTCTTTCGGTAAAGTCACGTAGAAGGGAAGTAATAAAATAATAAAAATAAAACATAATAAAACAATTCTCACGACGTTTCGGCCACAACGCAAGCAGCCGTCCTCAGGTGAAAACCAGGTCCGTCGAGGCGACAGAGTCTGAATGAAACAGCACACGGGCTTAGAGCATATATATAAGCTGGGCGCATTGACAAAGGAATTTGCATATCAACAGGAATTTAGCATATTTATGGGAAATGCAGGAATGTAATTAGTACTGCATATGCATGTGCATTATGCAGGATTAACAGCATCAAAGGGAGCTGCAGTTACTGCTGCTGCAGCAGTTGCTGCTGCTGCTGCAGTTTCTGCTGCTGCTGAAGTTACTGCTGCTGCTGCAGTTGCTGCTGCTGCTGCACTTGCTGCTGCTGCTGCACTTGCTGCTGCTGCTGCACTTGCTGCTGCTGCTGCAGTTGCTGCCTTATCCATTTTAATATAACACTATGTATTATTCTACCCACCCTAATGTGTATCATACTGCTATATGTTTACTGTACAATTACGACACCATCCAATCATTGGAAGGACGTAATAAACCATTTCGGATCTTAACTGATTGTGTTCACGTTAACGGTGACTTTCAGACCGCGTTCCACTCACTGGCATGGTGCAGTGTGCAGAGTAATGTATGGTGTCGTAATTGTACAGTAAACATATAGCAGTATGATACACATTAGGGTGGGTAGAATAATACATAGTGTTATATTAAAATGGATAAGGCAGCAACTGCAGCAGCAGCAGCAAGTGCAGCAGCAGCAGCAAGTGCAGCAGCAGCAGCAAGTGCAGCAGCAGCAGCAACTGCAGCAGCAGCAGTAACTGCAGCAGCAGCAGAAACTGCAGCAGCAGCAGCAACTGCTGCAGCAGCAGTAACTGCAGCTCCCTTTGATGCTGTTAATCCTGCATAATGCACATGCATATGCAGTACTAATTACATTCCTGCATTTCCCATAAATATGCTAAATTCCTGTTGATATGCAAATTCCTTTGTCAATGCGCCCAGCTTATATATATGCTCTAAGCCCGTGTGCTGTTTCATTCAGACTCTGTCGCCTCGACGGACCTGGTTTTCACCTGAGGACGGCTGCTTGCGTTGTGGCCGAAACGTCGTGAGAATTGTTTTATTATGTTTTATTTTTATTATTTTATTACTTCCCTTCTACGTGACTTTACCGAAAGAACCAAGAAGATGAATCCCTGCAGTCACGAAAGCTTTAAATCGAAATTTAATGGGGGAGATTAGAGAGAGAGAGAGATTAGCATGAATGAGCTTCCGTCGCCGCATAAGAGTATCATGCCCTCATATGCGCACAACAGCAGTGTTGAGAGATTAGCACCATGAGAGTGTACTCCAAAGGGCATGTGAAACTGAGAGTGCAATCCAAAGGACATGTGAGAGGTCTAAGAGAGAGGCATAGAGAGAGAGAGACACAGAGTCGGTAATAACAGCTGACATAGGCAGGTAGGATGGAAACATCACAGTCAGTTAAGACTTTACCTGGTTAATAACGTCCTTCCAATGATTGCTCAGTTTGTACCCATATTCTCGGCTGAAGTTGTGTCTGTGTTGATACATCTGGATGGCTTCATGAACAAATCTCTGAACGTAGCCGGTAGGTTTGCAGAGTACCTCCGTCTTGGAAAAATCAATTTTGCGTGAGCCCACAGCGTTAAAACAATGATCAGCAATGGCAGATGTATTTGTCCTACCGTGTTTCAGATCCGCCTTGTGTTCACGAACGTGGTCCGAGACATGCCGTTTCGTTTCCCAAATGTTACTGCTGCCACAACCACAACTCGGTTTGTAGACACCAGGGTACTGCATGGCAGGAATCATTTACAGATGGGATTAAATCACGGATTTTGTGTACTGTGTTTAAACGAACCTGGATCTTGTGTTTGTTTAATATATTGGAAATCTTTTTGGTAACCCCTAGCGCCTGCTGCTGTATATTTTGAGTTTGCGTGTCTCTCTCTCTCATCATCATCATGGTGGCTAGGAGATGTTGACTACCTCGCTTGGTATACAGGAGGTCGTGGGTTCCATCCCGACCCTGACGCCTGCTGCTGTATATTTGGAGTTTGCGTGTCTCTCTCTCTCATCATCATCACGGTGGCTAGGAGATGTTAACTACCTCGCCTGGTCTACAGGAGGTCGTGGGTTCCATCCCGACCCTGACGCCTGCTGCTGTATATTTGGAGTTTGCGTGTCTCTCTCATCATCATCACGGTGGCTAGGAGATGTTGACTACCTCGCCTGGTACGCAGGAGGTCCTCTTTTGTACAACTGCTGATGTAGATGCAGACTCAATGACTACAATTTCACAATGAGGTGGGCAAGCCAGGCAAGCGAAGCAGAGTGCATCATTGCCGTGATGTCTCCGTCCTATTTGTGGACCGGAAGCAGTGTGGCGTTATCCGTTGTACGGTGTCTCTTCTGGATGAACACATTTTCACCACTTTTGCAGGCATCCTCCACATCTGCCGCTGCTTCCATGATTTGCATGGCGGATGATGATGAAGGCATAAGTAGTACTAATCACATACCTGCATTTCCCATTATCCCATCCCTTTGATGCTGCTAATCCTGCATAATGCACGGGCATGAGTAGTACTAATCACATACCTGCATTTCCCATAAATATGCTAAACGCCTCTTGATATGCATATTCTTTTGTCAAGGCGCCCTTTCCCCCCTCCCAACCCAGCTTAAATACATGCTCCAAGCTCGTGTGCTGTTTCATTCAGACGCTGTCGCCTCGACAGACCTGGTTTTCACCTGAGGACGGCTGCTTGCGTTGTGGCCGAAACGTCGTGAGAATTATTTTATTGTTTTATTTTTATTATTTTATTACTTCCCTTCTACGTGACGACTTTACCGAAAGAACCAAGAAGATGATGAAGCGATTTAGTGGTTTACATCTTTGATAAAGAGCTGCATCGAATTCCTCCTTCCACAGTCCTAAATAAAGATTCTGATCCTCTTGATCCCCCCCTGTCCCCTTGTCCCCCTTACCCCCGGGGTGCCGCTGCCGCTGCAGCCATTGAGAGAGTGCAGCTGAATGGGCGAGTATCCCAGGGCCTGGACGGGGACTTGTTCTTCGCCAACGTGCTGCTGAGTGACGGGGACGACTACGTGTGCTACGCTCACTTCCCGCACGCGGGGACCATCCAGAAGCAGCCGCTCACACTGACGGTCCAACCCAGTGAGTGGCGGCACGGCGGCGATTGCCGGCGGTGTGTGTGTGTGTGTATGTGTGTGTGTATGTGTGTGTGTATGTGTGTGTGTGGTGTGTGTGTGTGTGTATGTGTGTATGTGTGTGTGTATGTGTGTGTGGTGTGTGTGTGTATGTGTGTGTGTGTGTGTATGTGAGGAGCTCACAAATCCTTGAAAGATCTGGGCAAAGTCCCATCGGTGAGCTCCTCCGGCAGGCGAGGCTGCGTTGGCTGGGTCATGTAGCCCGCATGCCCAGCCACCGCATGCCTAAACAGCTTTTGTTCGGCCGGATCGAGGGGGCTAAACGGGCGCGGCACGGGCTAGAGAAGAGATGGAGTGATGTGGTACAGGAGGACGTGGAGCTGAGTGGACTTGCCGATGACTGGTACCAGCGGTGTCAAGATCGGCCTCAGTGGAGGAGGCTCGTGAAGGACGCTACTGAGCAGTTGGAGGCAGTCGCCCTACAACAACAACGGAGGGCGGAGGAGCGACGCTCACAACAACGAGCAGAGCGCCGGGTGGCTAAAGCACAGCAAGTTGGTACAGTAGGGGGCACAGGTGGTGCATCAGCCAGTCATCTCGGTCATCTCGGTCAGTCGACCCGTGGCACCTGGGTCTGCCCCGTGACCTCCTGCCAGCGGGCGTTCGACACTTCACGTGGCCTGAAGGTGCACTTGGCCTGGCACAAGCGTCGTGGTGACGTCACCGCCACTTAGTGGCGAATGGCGGTTGTTGTTGTTGATGTGTCTGTGTGTATGTATGTGTGTGTATGTGTGTGTGTGTATGTGGCCTCAAGGTGCACATGGCCTGGCACAAGCGTCGTGGTGACTTAGTGGCGAATGGCGGTTGTTGTTGTTGTATGTGTGTGTGTGTATGTGTGTGTGTATATGTGTGTGTGTATGTGTGTGTGTGTGTATGTGTGTGTGTATGTGTGTGTGCGCGTGTGTGTGTGCGTGTGTGTGCGTGCATGTGTGTGTGTGGTTGTGGGGAGCGCGATAAAGTTAAATTCCCACTCACAGCCAACACACCGGTGACGATTATCTGAACCGGTCCTGGGCCTCCCCCAGGTCGACTCGGCCTCAAATGAGTACCTGGTGCGGTGTGTAAACATCGCCACTAGGGGGACAAAGACAGTTGGGCGTTAGCTACCCACCCCCTCGTGTGCCGTGCCGGCCTTCATAAGTGTGCGCTAACAGCACTTGCCCCAACAATCTGTTAAGGCAATACGGGGGATCTTTCTGTTTGTGGAAAGAGTGGAGACTTTCCCATACCTGGTAAGTGTGCTCATGACTGACTTCGGTTTGACAGCAGAGTCTCACTCCGAATCCGTTGGGTGGAATTAGCTGTGTGGAAGCTTCCTGGTCTGTCGCTCCACACTAAGCTTCAGGTCTTCTCGGCCACAGTCATGCCCTCCCTTCTCTATCCTTACAACACGTGGACCCCCTCCCCCCCCAAATGAAACATCTTTGCCGGTTAGAAACATTTAGGCTGGCCTGCCTTTGATCCATCCTGGGATAACCAGACTGGATTGCGTGAGGAGCTCACAAATCCTGAAATGATCTGGACCAAGTCCCATTGATGAGCTCTGGCAGGCAAGGCTGCATTGGCTGGGTTATGTAGCCTGTATGCCCAGCCACCGCATGCCTGAACGGATTTTGTTCAGCCGGATAGATGGGGCTAAACGGGTGCAGCATGGGCTAGAGAAGAGGTGAAGTGATGTGGTACAGGAGGATGCGGAGCTGAGTGGACTTGCCAATGACTGGTACCAGCGGTGTCAAGATTGGCCTCTGGAGAAGGCTCGTGAAGGAGGCAGTCGCCCTCCAGCAACAACGGAGGGCGGAGGAGCGACGCTCACAACGAGCGAAGCGCCGGATGGTGAAAGCACAGCAAGTTGGCACAGGTGGTGCATTGACCAGTCATCTCAGTCAGTCGACCGTGGCACCTGCTGGGTCTGCCCAGTGACCACCTACCAGCGATCGTTCGACACTTCACATGGCTTCAACGTGCACATAGTCTGGCACAACGAAAGCAGCCGTCCTCAGGTGAAGAACAGGTCTGTCGGAAAGACAGCGTCTTTCTTCACCTGAGGACAGCTGCTTGCATTGTGGCCAAAACGTCGTGAGAATTATTTTATTATGTTTTATTTGTATTATTTTATTACTTCCCTTCTTCGTGATGACTTTACCGAAAGAACCAAGAAGATGAATCCCTGCAGTCACGAAAGCTTTAAATCGAAACACGAGGGGAATGTTCGATTGAGATTGGCCCTCCCCCCACGGCACGGCTGCTCACCACAGCGTTACCGTCCGGCACCAACGAGGAGGCAGGGATGTTTTTTCCAGATTTAACAAAGAGTCCCCATATAGCCTTAACAGACTTTTGGGGCAAGTGCTGTTAGCGAGCACCGATAAAGGCCAGCACTGCACACAAGGGGGTAGCCAACACCACGCCTGGCCACCTTTGTCTCCCTGGTGGCGATGTTTACTACACACCGCACCAGGTACTCATTTAAGGCGGAGTCGACCTAGGGGAGGCCCAGGACCGGTTCAGATAACTGTCACCGGGGTTGGCTGTGAGCGCGAATTGAACTCGGGTCGCCAGGTTCGTAGCGCAGCGTAGCGCTAACTGTTATGCTAAAATCTACCCATTCCCACACAGACACACTCATACACATACATGGATCCGCACGCATATACACACCTCGTCCATCGAAGATGGCTCTTTGGGACATTCTGTCTACAGGAAAGCCACCCACACAGATTCCTATCTGAAACCTGAATCCCGCCACCATCTGGCACGGAAGAATTCCCTCCTCAAAACACTGCACCATAGGGCCCACTGCATTTCTGACCAACACCACCTCGCCAGTGAATTGGAACACGACCACCAGGCCCTCAAGATGAATGGGTACTCGGACCACATTATTCGCAAAGCTGTTTCTCCAACCATGGAGTAACAACCCCCTGAGACGCCGATCAAAACCATAACGTTACCAAACATAGCAGGCGTTATCAAAAAGTTTTCCAAAATCTTAAACAAACACAAGATCCAGGTCCGATTCAATACAGTACACAAAATCCGGGATCTATTCCCATCTGTGAAGGATGTCATTTCTGACTTGCAATACCCTGGAGTCTACAAACTAAGTTGCATCTGTGGTGATTGTCACATTGGGGAAATGAAACGTCATGTCTCTGACCGTATCCGCGAGCACAAGGCAGATCTGAGACACGGCAGAACTAATTCCTCCGCCGTTGCTGACCATTGCTACAACGCTGTGGGCTCTCGTGATATTGTTTTCTCCGAGACAAAGGTGCTCTGCAAGCCGTCTGGCTACCATCAAACATTTGTTCATGAAGCCATGCAGATATATAAACATAAGCATAACTTCAAGCGAGAGGATGGATACAAATTGAGCAATCATTGGAAAGATGTTATTAACCAGGTTAAATGTAACTGTTCATAGTTCCATCTTATTTACTGGGTAGTAGTCTGTTTTTAAATCCTTTATATTAAGTTCACTTGCTTGCACGCTTAGGACCGTGCAAATCTTTCGGTCGTTTTTTAACCCACTTCCCGTGATCCAATCGAGCTGACATTTTGCACACAGACTCGTTGTGCGTGACAATTTATTTTCGTGAAAAAATTTTCCCAAAATTTTACACTGTTTAGGTTATTTTTTTACATATTTAATTACCAATTGCTTAATGGTGGCAGACAATCATCTGACCCATAGGTGGCAGCCATCTCAAGCCAGAGGACGAGAGGACTCTAGCCGCATATAAAGGATTTATAGTGAAAAACTTTGTTTTTACGGGTTCATTTTTACCGAGTTAATTGCATCCTCAGCGTTTAGCAGTGCGGCTTTTGTTTTGAGCGCTATCATCTGTTTTGGCTGCAATCGTGTCGCTGCTTTGCCCCCCCCCCCCCGCACATCCAGGCACCGCATCCTCTTACTTCTAGCCCCCCGCCCTGCCCAGTCTCACGTCCCAGTCCCTAGCGCACACGCAAAGCTCCCCCCTCCCCTTGTTCCCTCCCCCCCCCCACCGTCCTCTCTGACTTACATGGACCCCTTAACTCCGGCATCTCTCCAACTTCAGTAAAAATGTTCTCGCTGTGGTTGTCACACCTGATGATGATTGCTTGTGTTGCAATCTAAACGTCGTCATTTAATTTTTTTTTGTTATTCTTCACCTACGTGACTTTACCGAAAGACCCAAAGAGTACCGCGAGTCGTCCGCTGATCGTGGAGCCTGCGGGTGACACGAGCAGCAAGCTGGTGCTTCGGGGAGACGCACTGCTGCTGGTGTGCATCGTACAAGGGCTGTAAGTACATGCACTATACACTATACACTACACTATACACTACACTATACACTACACTATACACTATACTACTATACACTATACTACTATACACTACACTATACACTACACTATACACTACACTATACACTACACTACACTATACACTACACTATACACTATACTACTATACACTACACTATACACTACACTATACACTATACTACTATACACTATACTACTATACACTATACACTACACACTATACACTACACTATACACTACACTATACACTACACTATACACTACACTATACTATACACTACACTATATTCTTTGGGTCTTCCGGAAAAACCACGTAGAGAGAAAAATTATAAAAAAATATTACGACGTTTCAATCGCAACACGAGCAATCGTCATCAGGTGAAACAAAATTGCGGGAGAGCTGCTGAGGCAGCCGTTGATGAACCTCCCTCAGCGGCTCTGATGACGATTGCTCGTGTTGCGATCGCAACGTCGTGATATTTGTATTATTGTCTATCTACGTGGCTTTCCCGAAAGAGCCAAAGAATGTGAATTCCTGCAGTCACGAACGCTTTAAGTCACTCCACTATACACCAGATACTATACACGATAGGCCTCGGCAAGGTACAAGGTGAAAGTGTAAAAACAACGAGCCTACCTTTACCCTACCTTTTACCTTACCACAATACAATCACTCTACCCTTACCTTTTACCCTTTAGCAGGTAAGGTAAAAAGCAACGAGCCTACTTTTTACCCTACCCTTTACCCTTACCCCTTGGCATGCCGACACCTTTACCCTTTTACCCGGTAAAAATGGTACAATTACCTTACCTTGCCGAGGCCTGATACACGACGCTACTGAACAATACACGTGCGTGCGCGTAGCCCCACACCGCGGGTGAGCTGGGTCAAGGTGGGCGGGGAGCTCCCACAAGACCACGTCACCTTCGGCGACTTCAACCGGATGCTGGTGATTCGGCACGCATCGTTGGGCGACGCCGGTGTCTACCAGTGCCTTGCCGGCAACAGCGAGGGCCAAGCTCTGCACACCGTCACCGTCACCGTGGAAGGTGCCTCTCGGGGCGACGGAGGGAGGAGCGGTGGCACGGCGGTTGGCGGGTCCCGGCGGCGATTATCTCAACCGCTCCTGAGGCCTCCCCTAGGTTGGCTCGGCCTCAAACGAGTACCCCGGTGCAGTGTGTGTAGCGGTAAACTTCGCTGCTGGAGAGACAAAGGCGGCCGGGCGTGGTGCTGGCCACCCACCCCCTCGTGTGCCACCAGAGGTGCTGCTACTCGCTAACAGAACCTGTCCCTACTGTTACAGGCTGCGTGGGGCATTTTTGTCTTGGTGTTTCCACGTGTGGCAAATTTCCTCCACCACCACCACCCTCCTCCCCTCCTTGTTTTCTCGGCTGCGACAGCCAAGCCTTACTGGATCGCTCCGGGGCGAGTGAAGCATGTCTACGCCCCGTGGGACTCCGTGAAGCTCGCGTGCATCGCCAACGGAATCCCTAAACCGGTCGCCCGATGGTTCATCAACGGCGTCCCGATCGACGGTGAGACGCCGGGGCTGTGAACGGGGAGCGGCCGACCTCCCGCTCGCTGACTTGGCTCGCTCGCTCACAGCCAATCACAGGGCCATGCTCGCAGCTCAGTCAACCAATCACAGAGCATACCGAATTAAGCCAAATTGTGAAAAATTCACGATGCCAAATAATGCCAAGTTGGACCAGATGACGCCAAAAGGCGCACAACCCATGTGAGACTAGGCTCTAAGGAAAACTGTCTTGGGTGTGGACCAATCAACTTCAAGAACAGTGCACATCAGAGTTATGTTTTTTGTTTGCATTACGACTGCAGGTATTGTGGTCAATGCAAACATGACTCCTTGTAAAAAGGTGTCAGTTTTGTTGCCAGATAGAAGGGTAAAAAAACAATTATCATATTTTTCTACTGGCAAATGAGGTTCCAATGGTGTTAAGCCAAATTGTGAAAAATTCACGATGCCAAATAATGCCGAGTCGTAACTAACTTTGCCATTCTTCCGAATCGTGCCAAGGCCGCACCAAACCGTGCCGAGTGTCGTGTCGTTGTGCGGTGGAGCAGAGGCCCCCGCTGTGCCCTGGCGAAGCGTGGATGGCGACTTCCTGACGCTCAGGGGGCTGCACAAGGGATACACCGCCATGTACCAGTGTGAAAGCTCCAACCGGCACGGCACCATCCTAGCCAACGTCATCGTTCAAGTGCTGGGTGAGCGGGGGGGGCGGGAGGGGGGGCCAGGCCGGCCCCCTCCAATCCAGCAGCGGTCTTCTTGACCACGTTCGTGCCCTCCCTTCTCTCGCTTGCGAAACGTCCATTCCGTTAATGGAACATCTTTGCCAGTTAGAAACCTTGAGGCTGTCTTGCCGATGATCCATCCGGGTTTGACCGAGCCGGATTGTGTGAAGAGCTCACAAATACTTGAAAGAACTGGACAAAGTCCCATCAGGGAGCTCCTCCTGCAGGCTGTGTTGGCTGGGCCGTGTAGCCCGCATGCCCAGCCACCGCATGCCCAGCTACCGCATGCCCAGCCACCGCGTGCCCAGCCACCGCGTGCCCAGCCACCGCATGCCCAGTCACCCCGTGCCCAGTCACCCCGTGCCTAGCCACCGCATGCCCAGCCACCGCATGCCCAGCCACCGCATGCCCAGCCACCGCATGCCCAGTCACCGCATGCCCAGCCACCGCATGCCCAGCCACCACATGCCCAGCCACCGCATGCCCAGCCACCCCGTGCCCAGCCACCGCATGCCCAGCCACCGCATGCCCAGCCACCGCATGCCCAGCCACCCCGTGCCCAGCCACCGCATGCCCAGCCACCGCATGCCCAGTCACCGCATGCCCAGCCACCCCGTGCCCAGCCACCGCATGCCCAGCCACCTCGTGCCCAGCCACCGCATGCCCAGCCACCCCGTGCCCAGCCACCCCATGCCCAGCCACCGCATGCCCAGCCACCCCGTGCCCAGCCACCCCGTGCCCAGCCACCGCGTGCCCAGCCACCTCGTGCCCAGCCACCGCGTGCCTAGCCACCGCATGCCCAGTCACCCCGTGCCCAGCCACTGCGTGCCCAGCCACCTCGTGCCCAGCCACCGCATGCCCAGTCACCGCATGCCCAGCCACCGTATGCCCAGCCACCGCGTGCCCAGCCACCGCGTGCTCAGCCACCGCATGCCCAGCCACCGCATGCCCAGCCACTGCCCAGCCACCGCATGCCCAGCCACCGCTTGCCCAGTCACCGCGTTCCCAGCCATCGCATGCCCAGTCACCGCGTGCCCAGCCACCGCATGCCCAGCCACCACGTGCCCAGCCACCGCGTGCCCAGCCACCGCATGCCCAGCCACCGCATGCCCAGTCACCGCGTGCCCAGCCACCACATGCCCAGCCACTGCCCAGTCACCGCATGCCCAGCCACCCCGTGCCCAGTCACCGCGTGCCCAGCCACCGCATGCCCAGCCACCGCATGCCCAGCCACCGCATGCCCAGCCACCGCATGCCCAGCCACCGCTTGCCTCAACATATTTTGTTTGGCCAGATAGAGGGGGGCTAAACGGGCATTCCCTTGTCATTCAGCTCTGTCTCCCCACTCGCTATCTTCCCTCCCCCCCCCCCCCCCCCTTAGGTAAACCGCTCCCCACAGTCGCTGGCAGCAGCTCGGAGCCGGGAGCGGTGCCACGCGGTGAGCTGGCGTGGCCCAGCACCACGCCGGACGGCAGCAGCAGTGGCCTCTGGGGCAACACCACCACCACCACTGCCGCCACCAATGCCGCCACCACCACCGCCCACACCACCACCACTGCCGCCACCACCACTGCCCACACCACCACCACTGCCCACACCACCACCACTGCCCACACCACCACCACTGCCGCCACCACCACCGCCCACACCACCACCACTGCCGCCACCAATGCCGCCACCACCACCGCCCACACCACCACCACTGCCACCACCAATGCCGCCACCACTGCCGCCACCACCACCGCCCACACCACAACCACTGCCGCCACCACCACTGCCGACACCACCACTGCCAAAACCACCGCCGCCACCACCACCACTGCCGCCACCACCACCAATGCCGCCGCCACCATCACCACTGCCGCCACCACCACCAATGCCGCCGCCACCACCACCACCACCGCCGCTGCCACTACCACCACCACCACTACCACCACCAATGCCGCCGCCACCGCTGCCACTGCCGCCACCACCGCCGCCACCACCACCACCACTGCCGCCACCACCACCGCCACCACTGCTACCACCGCCACCACTGCCGCCACCACCACCGCCACCACCGCCACCACCGCCGCCACCACCACCACCACTGCCGCCACCACTGCCACCACTGCCACCACCACCACCGCCGCCACCACCACTATAACCGTCGCCGCAACCGCCGCCACCAACGCCACCGATACCAGCAGCAGCACAAGTACGCGTCACCGCTACGACGGCGTGAGCACACCATCACCACGCACGCCGCCAACCAGCATCGGAAGTGCCAACGCCGGTGAGTCCCTCTCCCCCCTTCTGCCGTGACCGCAGTGACGCCGAAATGTGAACTGCCTCGCCTGTTACACATTCTGCTGAATTGCCCGATGATGCTGGTGCAATTACCAGCAAAACGTCGTACTCAAATTGTAAATGTTGTGGCTTCAACACCGGTGGGCTAAAGCAGTGAACTATTTGTCTTTTGTCAACGTGACACTTTTTTACTGATTGGCCGTGTCGGGTGGTGGAAGGTTACGACACATTTATAAATAACGCGATCTAAACCCAAAAACGTTGATTATGAATAACATTGGTCGCGAAAGCCTACGTGTTAAACTGTTACACAGGAGTTTGTGGGTTTAATCCCGACGATGGCTGCGTGTTTGTAGTTTGCGTGTCTCTCTCCCTGAGGTTTGCATGGATTTCCTACGCAATTGGAAGTAAAAATACGTGGGAAAAGTCCACGATGTTTTTTATTTACCCAACAGCTAAAATAGAGGCAGATGGATCATTGTGCAAAAGATGGCGATGGCTTGTGGAGTCTCCGGCGGGGGGTTCATTTATCAGTAGATGGATCGTGGCCGCTGATTGTGAAAGACAAACCAATCCCACGGGGTCAGCACTGCAGTAAAATATATCTGGGCCAGTTCTTTTATGGAGATCAAAGGTCATTGGTTGTGGCATGGGCGACCTATAATGTCCCCTGCTGCTGTACTTTCCTCTGCCTCTCGTTCTTCACGTTCTGCAGATGTAGATGTCATTGGTTCTTCACGTTCTGCAGATGTAGATGTCATTGGTTCTTCACGTTCTGCAGATGTAGATGCCACTGGTTCTTCACGTTCTGTAGATGTAGATGCCTCTCATTCTTCACGTTCTGTAGATGTAGATGCCACTGGTTCTTCACGTTCTGCAGATGTAGATGTCACCAGTTCTTCACGTTCTGCAGATGTAGATGTCACTGGTTCTTAATGTTCTGGAGATGTAGATGCCTCTCGTTCTTCACGCTCTGTAGATGTAGATGTCACCAGTTCTTCACGTTCTGTAGATGTAGATGCCACTGGTTCTTCACGTTCTGTAGATGTAGATGCCACTGGTTCATCACCTTCTGCAGATGTAGATGCCACTGGTTCTTCACGTTCTGCAGATGTAGATGTCACTGGTTCTTCACGTTCTGCAGATGTAGATGCCACTGGTTCTTCACGTTCTGTAGATGTAGATGCCACAGATTTTTCACGTTCTGTAGATGTAGATGCCACTGATTCATCACGTTCTGTAGATGTAGATGCAGATGCCACTGGTTCTTCACGTTCTGCAGATGTAGATGTCACCAGTTCTTCACGTTCTGTAGATGTAGATGCCACTGATTCTTCACGTTCTGTAGATGTAGATGCCACTGATTCATCACGTTCTGTAGATGTAGATGCCACTGGTTCTTCACGTTCTGCAGATGTAGATACCACTGGTTCTTCACGTTCTGTAGATGTAGATGCCACTGATTCTTCACGTTCTGTAGATGTAGATGCCACTAATTCTTCACGTTCTGTAGATGCCACTGGTTCTTCACGTTCTGTAGATGTAGATGCCACTGATTCTTCACGTTTTGCAGATGTAGATGCCGGTTGAACTCACTATTTTTGGTCCGAACAGGCAACTGGACACATGAACAAGTTTGCTTGCATCTCTGAATGTTGGTGCGTGTGTGTGCGTGTGTGTGTGTGCATGTGTGTCCCTAGTCCAACAAAAACAACCCCCTACCTCCTCGGACGGCAACGCTGTGGTGGGCAGTGCCGTGGGGGGAGGGACAATTTTAGATTGGCCTTCCCTTCATGGCGTTGGTAACCAGCACAGCGGCCAAATGGGGACTCTGGACGGGTGCGAGTGGCTGGTAACCCCCCCACCTTCAACTATCTACCACTAAACTGTGAATGAAATTTTTTATTAAGCTTGTGCCGGAGGCCCCGGGGGGGAGCAGGCGTCTATGACGTCTCCTGGCCAAACCCTATTTGGCGGAGCCAGGAGACTGAATCCTTACCCTCAAGGCTCATCCAGAAACAACAAAAAACCGAAAAAACCGCTGCCTGTGGCCACGTGGAATGTTCGAACGCTCACTGCAGAGGAGAGGCTACCACTTCTCTGTAGGGAGCTGGACCGATACTGCCTGGATCTTTGTGGTATTCAAGAGGTCTGGTCGACCGGCTCTGGCTCCTGCCACCATGAGGGGTGGAAAGTCCTCTACTTGGGGCAAGAGGCTGCCAAACAACAGGGAATGGCTCTTCTTCTGAACAAAATAATGAAGGGGGCGTGTGAGTGTGGCGGTGAGTTGTGGGAAGCTGTAAGCACCAGGCTACTTTGGGCTCGCCTTCCCATCAACCAGAGGCGAGAATTGGTGGTCGTGGTTACTTATGCCCCCACCGAAGACGAACATCCGTGGAGGGAAGCAGGCAAGGCCCATGAGTCAGATGCCTTATATGACCTCCTGCCACAGGTGCTAGCTAAAGTGGCTCCTCGGGATAGAGTCATCCTGTTGGGTGACTTCAGTGCCCGAGTTGGTCATGATGCTGGCACCTGGTCTGGAGTGATTGAAAGGCATGGGCCAAATCAGCTCAATAACAACGGCAGGAGGCTGCTCGATTTTTGTGCAGCCCATGGACTTGGATGCATGCCTGGTCCAAGCAAGAACATCTGCTGGACTACATAGTGATGGAACAGTCGATGTGGGCCCATGTCCTTGACACCAGAACCTACCGTGGAGCTAATCTGCCCACTGACCATCGACTTGTCATCTGTACGATGTGCCTGCCATTCTTACACTCTGGTGGTGGGTATACACCCACCACCCAGGACCTCATTCAAACCCATAGTGACATGGTCTCAGCTCGCTGATGAAAGTTGCAAGCGAGAATTTAATCATCGCTTGCGGCTGTGGTTGGCAATGTCCCCGACTCCTGATGTCGAGGGGAAATGGGCGAGGTTTAGGACTGTGGCACATGCAGCTGCAATGGCTGCTTTTGGTACACGGTCCCCCAGAGATCCTGGCTGACAGAGAAGGTGTTCAGGCTGGCTGAGAAAAAACTACAGGCCTATTTTCATTGGCTACAGCATCACATGTCGGAGAATGAGGAGGCTTACAGCAGCCTTCGCTCGGAGGTTTGGAGAGCCGTGAGGCACTGCAAGGATGGATGGTTACGGGTTTCTGAAGAGATGTAGTCTGCTACAATGGCCCGCGATCACAAATCACTCTTTAATTCCATTTAAAAAATTAAACCTGCAGCGCCACACCATTAGGGGAAA
This sequence comes from Lethenteron reissneri, assembly GCF_015708825.2. Classification (NCBI taxonomy): domain Eukaryota; kingdom Metazoa; phylum Chordata; class Hyperoartia; order Petromyzontiformes; family Petromyzontidae; genus Lethenteron; species Lethenteron reissneri. The sequence continues at coordinate 45,308 of NW_026891114.1, forward strand.
GAACAGTGATCCAATCTCTGATTCCCAGGAACAGGTTTGCTGATTTGCTGAGCATTTCTGTGAGGTTCTGGGGGAGGGAAAATCCCTCAGCCTGGAAAACAAAGTGGCAAAAGTGGGGATGACCCTGTTGAGGCTGCGGTGCCTCAAATATTGGAATAAGAAGTCACCCCCTGTGAGTGGTTGGCTGAGGTACCATCTGTTGAGGAAGTACTGAAGGCGATCCGGAGTCTGAGACCAGGAAAGGCACCGGGAAGAGATGATCTCCCAAGCGAAATGCTGAGGGAGGGTGGCGTTTGTGCACAGACTGCCCAACATGACATCATAACAACAGTCTGGACCACTGGACGGGTTCCGCAGGATTGGAAAGATGCCCTGGTGGTCCCCCTCTTTAAGAAGGGGGACCGCACAGACTGTAACAACTACAGGGGTATCTCACTCCTCAGTGTGCCGGGAAAGGTCCTGGCAAGGATTATTCAACATCGCCTTGCCAGGCACACTGAGGAGAGGCTTGCGGAGCCCCAATGCGGTTTCAGGAAAGGGCGGTCCTGCACAGATGCCATATTTTCTGTCCGTCTGTTACAGCAGAGGTGTAGGGAATTCCAACAAGACCTACATCTCTGCTTTATTGACCTGGTCAAGGCCTATAATACCATCAGTAGGCCTGGGCTCTGGGTTGTTCTTCGTGCTTTCGGAGTCCCTGACCCTCTGCTCACGCTCATTAAGGACCTTCATGATGGTGAGCAGGCCCCAGGTGAAACTACGTGGCCGGGAGTCAGAGCCATTCCCTGTACACCTTGGGGTGCGACAGGGATGTCCTCTGGCTCCCACATCATTTAACATCTAATTCGACCACGTAGTTTGTGAAGACTTCAATAGCTCTACCGGAGGAATTTTTATACAATGGGAGGCTGATCGTTGCCTGGGTGCGGTCAAGCAATGGCTCCCTATTGCTCAACCACGTTATGTATGCTGATGATCTGGTGATTGCTGCTCGCTCAGAGGAGGAGTTAGAGGCGCATTCCCGTCCTTCATAGTTGCTGACACTCGCTCACAGCACTTGCCCCAACAGTCTGCTAGGGGCTTTACGGGCAAACTTTGTCTTTGCCTGCCCTTCATCTCACTCCCTCAATCCGCAACGCCTGGGCGCAAGCAGCACGAGCCTCAAAGTGCACCTAGCCTGGCGCCTGTTGTTGTCGCGGTGGTTGTTGTCGCGGTGGTTGTCGTGGTTGTTGTTGTCGTTGTGCTACAGCAGCACGCTAACGTCACACAAGGGATCGTTGCGCCACGCAGAGAAGCCGGCGGTGGAATGGGCAAGCTGGGTTGTCCCGGCCGCGATCCTCGCTGTGTCCCTCGCCCTGGCGGCCACGCTCTTCTACCGCCGACGGCGCGAGCCCCGGTGGCCCACGTGAGTCGCCACGCTCGCCTCCCCGCGCCGCACTCGTGGGCGCCGGGCGGACGTCGGGCGGATGTCGGCGGGGTTGTCTGTGTGACGAGCCGCCGCTGTGCCTACCCCCCCCACCCCACCACCCCACCCCCCCCCCCCCCACCACCCCACCCCCATCACCTCCCACCACCCCCACCACCCCACCACCCCACCACTCCCCCACCCCACACCACCACCAATCCCCACCCCCCACCCCCACCCCACCACCCCACCACCCCCCACCACTCCCCCACCCCACCCCCCCACCCCACCACACCCCCCCACCACCCTCCACCACCCCCCCACCCCACCCCCAACCACCCCCCCACCCCCACCACACCACGCGTGCAGGGATGAACCCCCCACCTCCCCCACGCCACCGCGGAGAAACACGGAGGGCGACCGTGGCCACGTGAGTGGCACTCCACCGCCCAGATGCAGAGGGGTGGCTGGGCCAGTCCATCCATTTCTCTCTCCCTATTCCGTAGTATCGAGTGTCGTGTGTCATGTATAGTTTTTCGATTTAAAGATTTCGTGACTGCAGGGATTCATATTCTTGGTTCTTTCGGTAAAGTCACGTAGAAGGGAAATAATGAAATAATCAAAATACAACTATTACATTCTCACGACGTTTCGATTGCAACACAAGCAATCGTCATCAGGTGTGAAAACCACGGCAAGAAAATTGGAAAAAAGTGGCGTTTTTTTTCTTAACGTCAGCACCGCGGACAGCGACTGGCGGTCTGAAAGTCACCGTAAGCGTGAACGTGACTAACTGATTATGAGCGTAACGGAGTGCGGTCTGAAAGGCACCATTAGCGTGAACGTGACTAGATGGATTCGTCCGTCTGAACAACCACCAGTTGCTGTCCGTGGTGCTGACGTTAAGAAAAAAACGCCACTTTTTTCAAATTTTCTTGCCGTGGTTTTCACACCTGATGACGATTGCTTGTGTTGCAATCGAAACGTCGTGAGAATGTAATAGTTGTGTAATAAAGGACTCGACCACTGTATCTGTCTTGGTGTCCTTTATTCGGGTTCGTATACTTTTCCCACACGGCTCTCTTCCAGAGACCCACCGCTTGGCATCCCGAGGCTGCCGTCGCTCCCGTAGCCTTTCTCTGTTCCGTAGCAGCCCCGCTGCTGATCTCCTTGTGCGGTCTCCCCGGCCGCCCTCACTGCAGCCTCACCGCTGCTCCCTCTGTTCCGTAGCAGTCCCGCTGCTGCTGCAGCCTCACCGCTGCTCCCCGCTTCTCCGGGGTCGGTCACCGCTGGCCGACGGTGCCGATCCTTACTCTGTGTGTGTGTGGCGATCTCGCCACCCCACCAACCTCCGCCTTGCGTGGCCTTACTCTACTCCAGTCTCCAACAACCTCCCTTCTCTTCTGGTTTCTCCCCTTTAAGACCTGAACCCTCTCCCCCACGTGACGTAACTCCTCCCCCCGTGACGTCACATCCGGAAGGTCGTTTACGCCCGCATTACACCACCCTCCCCCGTAGAGAAAAATCCAGCCAACCTCGGCTGAACAACAACTCCAACAAGTAATGCGAGCGAACACGACCGAGACACACTAAAGGACACGAAGCATACAATAAATATAACAGTAAGAACAAGAACACAACACTAACAATCAACGAAATGTAAGGGATTTTGAACGTGTGCGGGTCGCCGGCCCGTCCCGGATGGTCGGCGGCCCTCCCGCAGAGCGGGAACGTGACGGGGTTTTAGGAGCGACAGGAGGAAGTCCTCCTGTCGCTATTGGAGGCCCGCCAACGTCCCGGTCCCGTATCCCTGAAGGCTCAGCCTCGGAGGTGTCCCGCGATTGTGCTCGCAGCGGGGTCGGAAGGGCTGCAGGGCTCGGAGTTCCCGCAGTCCTGGCAGGCACCCCCCGAGCAGAGCCCCTCGTCACCTGCGGTGTCACGGCCGGTCTGTCTGTAACAGGCACGACAGGCGCTCTTGCAAGATCAACAGGCACAGGCAAGGGTGAGTCGGCAGCAACAGACCCCGGCAAGGCAACATCAGGAGATGACGCATCAGGTTGAGGGGCCACATATGGCTTCAAGCGCGACGTGTGAACGAACCAACGCCGAGATCCAACCCAAACACGCGCCGACTGTGGGTTGGGAACCTCGATGAGGCGAACCGGCCCTTGCCATGGTTTATGTAATTTAGGAGAGGTACCTGGCCGCACCTGTGGGCAATGGAGCCAGGCCAGGTCCCCAACCTTCCAGGGGCACTCCCCCTTAGAGCGTCGAGCACACCGCTCGTTCCGGGCCTGGGCTTTGGCCGTAGCCATGCGGGCCCCCTCCTGCGCCTCAGTAACACGGCGAACGGTGTCCTGAATATAATCAGGAAGAGGCTTAGCAGGTCTCCTCACTCCAGTTCCCAACTGCACATCCATCGGCGGCACGTTTTCACGACCGTACATAAGGAAAAACGGCGAATATCCTGTAGCCGCATGCGGCGTCATCCGGTACGCCGAAAGTACCCCAGGGATATGCAAATCCCAATCAGATTGTTGTTCACTCACCATGTGGCACAACATGGCGGACAAAGTCCGATTTAGCCGTTCGACCATACCATCCGTCTGCGGGTGGTAGGGAGATGTCCGTATTTTCTTAGTCCCCAGAGCCGCGCACACTTCCCCCAACAATTTAGAAGAAAAATTCCGGCCTTGGTCTGTGAGGAGCCTCTCCAGCGCCCCCTTATCCATAACGTACCCAAATAGAAAGGCGTCTGTAATAGACGCGGCCGATTGGTCGGGCAACGGCCAGGCCATCGGCCAGCGGAAAAGGTACTCCACCCCAACCAGCAAGTATTTATTACCCCTCGCAGATGGTGGGAAGGGTCCCAAAATGTCCAGTGCCACCAATTCATTAACTCGAGACACCTGAATAGACTGTAAAGGCGGCACATAAGGATGTTTAGGTGGCTTTCGCCTGGCACAATCTGGACACGTGCGCACGTGCCCGACGACATCCGTCGCCATGTCGTGCCAAAAGTAATGACGTTGCAACGTCAATAGGGTCTTTTGAACACCCAGATGTAAGAGCGTGTCACAATGGAGAGTCCTGATTAACTCGTATCACAAGGACGCTGGCACAACCAGATGCCAGCGTTCCTGTAATCCTTCCCTCCACATGAGCAGACCATCCCGAAGAGCGGTTTCCGGCACCCCACCCGTACCCGGACCCCCACTCTCCCCCGCAGACCGCTTCCGTAAAGACAACAAAGACTCATCCATCATTTGTTCCCAAATCCACACAGACCATGGCAGATTCAAAACCCCATCAGTCGGACCCGGCTCCATCGGAGCACCCGGCGTCTCGACGGCCCCCGCAACCGGCTGAGGGGGAGATTGAATCGGCGCAAACCTATGCGTCCCCGACGCGCACGCGCAAGGGGAGCGCTGCGGCAATCTTGAAAGTGCGTCCGCATTCGCATGGCGCACCCCCTTCCGATGGTGAATTTGGAAGGAAAATTCTTGCAGCGTGTCCAACCAACGCGCCAACTGGCCGGATGGCTGGTCCATCTTAAGAGCATACTGCAAGGCCGCATGATCCGTGCGCACAATAAACGAACGACCGTACAGATACGGTCGAAATTGGCGTAGAAAAAAAACAACAGCCAAAAGTTCCCTGCGAGTGACGCAGTAGCAAGTTTCCGCGGGAGACAAAACCCGGCTACCGTACGCCACCACGCGCTCCACACCCCACTTCTGACACCAGTGTAATAAAGGACTCGACCACGGTATCTGGCTTGGTGTCCTTTATTCGGGTTCGCGTTCTCTTTCCCACACGGCTCTCTCTCAGAGACCCTCCGCTTCGCGGCCGACGCTGCTGTCGCTGCTGTAGCCTTCCTTCGTCCCCCAGCAGCTCCGCTGCTGACTTCTTCGTGCAGCCTCCCTGGCTGCCCTCGACGCAGCCCCACCGCTGCTGTCTCTCCCCTCCGAAGCAGCCCCGCTGCTGTTCTCTCCGTGCAGCCTCCCCGGCTGCCCTCGCTGCAGTCTCACTGCTGCTCCCCGTTTCTCCGGGGTCGGTCACCGCTGGCCGACGGTGCCGACCGTACTCTGTGTGTGTGGCGATCTCGCCACTCCCCCAGCCTTTACCCTGCGTGGCCTCACTCTAGCCCAGTCTCCAATCACTCCCCTCCTCTTCTGGTTTCTCCCCTTTAAGACCTGAACCCTTACCCCCACGTGACGTAACTCCTCCCCCCCATGACGTCACATCCGGAAGGTCGTTTACGCCCGCATTACACATTTAACAAGACAAAGACAAAGGTTCCCGAGCAGAGCCTTAATAGACTGTTGGTGAGAGTGCTGTTAGCGAGCGCATATGATGGATGGCCACCACCATACCGGTGGCGATGTTTACACACCGCACCAGGTACTCATTTGAGGCTGAGTCGACCTAGGGGAGGCCCAGAGCCGGTTCAGATCATCGTCACTGGTGTTGGCCGTGAGCGGTAATCGAACTCGGGGTTCGTAGCGCAGCGTTCTAATCGTAGGCACGCACACTTGCACACGTGGAAACTTGCAAACACATGTAGACATGCGTGCAAAAAAACACAGATCCACGTATAAATTGTTGGGGCAAGTGCTTTTGGCGAGCACCTATGAAGGCCGGCACGGCACACGAGGCGGTGAGTGGCCAGCACCACGCCCGGCCGCCTTTGTCTCTCTAGTGTCGATGTTTGCACACCACACCGGGTACTCATTTGAGGCTGAGTCGACCCTTGGGAGGCCCAGAGCCAGTTCAGATAATCGTCACTGACGTCGGCCGTGAGCGGAAATCGAACTCTGGTCGCCGGGGCTCATAGCGCAGCGTGCTAACCGGTGCACCGCCACTCCCCATGCACACACACACACGTTCATATACACACACACATATAAATACAGACACACACATACGCAGACGCATAAACACGCACACCCTCTTGCTACATTATTTCAGCATCACACAGACACAGTAAAATTGGCCAAATGAATCCTCCTTTCATATATACACAGTTGTTGATTTCGTGGATTGTTACCGTACATGTCATTGCCATTGTCCGATATTATATATTTAGAAACGTATTATTATTTATTCTCTTGATTTTATGAGTAGGCTTTGACTACCAATAGCATGATTCATAATCGGGGTTTTTTCCCGCTGTAGGTCATTGTGTAACGATGATTGTGAGCTGATTGCTTGTCTCGCTGTACACCAGTGGCGGCTCCTGCAAAATCTCTCAGGGGGGGCAAATGTCTGGATGATTGATAAGGATAAGGTCCACCCATGCAATGGATACATTAACAGCTTAAGCATGTAAAGGCAACTTCACTTCTTTAATATTAATGAAAAATAAAGTGACTCTTACAATACATCTTGTTTGTTTCTATACTCACTATTAAAACAAACCACTCAAGTTTCTTTTAAAGATTCCACTAGGTGGCCACAAATTATATTGTTGGATGAAACGTGCTTACGTATGATGACGTAAGCACGTTAGTGCGAGCCCTCCCGGAAGCCGTAGAGAATGCATTGCAGCGCCCGCCGTTCGAAAAAAAACATCTTTGAATGTAAGTCTATGGGAACACTCGGGGCGATTCTCAGCCGGAGTGAAATCGCCCAAAAAGAGGCGGTACTCCACAGAACGTGACATGACGCTGATTGGACTATATCCAGAGGCACAGTGACGGCTAGCGTGACTCTGTGGTTGAATGAGATTGGTGGTGCGTCACCCAATCGCCCTAATGAAGAAACCGCCCCTGCTGTACACATCGAGCTGGCAAGATATCTGTAAATGGCTCCGCCAAAGAGGCTTGCAGCATGAAAGTAGAACGTCACCAGGAGATGTGAGCTCCCGTCAAGCTGAGGATTCTGGATGTGACCTGCGAGCACAACTTCGTACCCATGGCCCAACCTTTTGAGATTCCTCCTCCAACGCCCGGCGGTGTTGATGCTGAAGCAAGCAGTGCGTTTGGCAAAGTTTGGTTCACGTGGCATTTTGTTGTATTAATCGGCTGTACTGGGTGGAGGAGGCTTTACGACACACACCGATTATTAATCATTTATTCCACCTTGTTTTTTTTTTATGAGATTCGGCACTTTCTTTCAGGATGACCCTGTATTGACATGTTTGGCCAATTCCTTTTTAACGAGAGCTTCGCACGTGGTAGGAAAATGTAGTACCCAGCCAAAACCCGTTCATATAAGGCTACATCATTCACGCTCCTTTATGATGTTAGATTCAAGCAACAATCGCGCTGTGCCTGCTTACTGCAGGCACTATCATCACACTGCTCTCTCTCTCTCTGTATGTGCAAGTGATTCGTCAACATGATGGATATCATCCCTAAATGTATCCATCAAATGCCCTGTCTCCTAAGTTGTTGGAATGCATATATGCCGCCACCCACACCCGGCTCGTTCCAGATTGTGAGCACGTTTCAAAATGTGCAGTTCTGACAATGAGACGCAATGTTTTACTTGCATGGCACAGACTCTTCAGTAGCACCCTTTACAAATATGAGCATCGGTGACTCGACTCTGCAGGTTTAGAACTCATTGTTTTGTGTTTAGTTTGTTGTCCTTCCCCCGCACATCTGATTAGCGCGGTTGGCTACGTACAGCGCAAAAGAAGGTCAACATACCAAACGAAAAATAAAGATCCCCCGGATAGCTCTAACAGACTTTTGGGCCAAGTGCTGTTAGCGAGCACCTATGAAGGCGAGAACGGCACACGAGCGGGTGGGTGGCCACACCCATCCGCCCTTGTCTCCCGAGTAGCGATGTTTACACGCCACACCAGGTACTCATTTTAGGCTGAGTCGACCTAGCGGGGTCCCAGGACTGGTTTCAGATAATCGTCGCTGATGTTGGCCGTAGCGCAGCGTGCTAACCGCGACACTTCCGCTCCCCGTAGTTCGACATACTAACACGTGTTTAGCACGTCGGCTGTCGCGACCAATGTCATCCCGAATAGAGCAATAGCTGATCAAACCAAGGGCATCAAAACCACCAAGACTTGATGGGCTACCAAAAATTCACAAACCTGATGTCTCATTAAGACCCATAGTTAGTACAATAGGCTCTGCCACGTACAAATTAGCACAATACGTAACGAAACAAATACAGACCTACATCGATAGGACCTCTTCGTTCATCAAAAACTCTGAACATCTCGTAAATATAATCAAAGAAACTAGCTGTACTACCCGGCTTCGCCCGGGTCTTGGATTCACGCCGCCCGGCCGCCTTTGTCTCCCCAGTGGCGATGTTCACACACCACAGCAGTTACTCGTTTGAGGCTGATTCGACCTAGGGGAGGTTCAAATAATCGTCACCGGTGGTGGCCGTGAGCGGGAATGGAACTCGGTTCACCGGGTTCGTAGCGCAGCGTAGCGTTAACCACTACACCCACCGCTCCTCACACACCACACACGCACAGACACACACACATACACACACACAGACACACGCAGACACACACAGACAGACACAGACAGCACGCTAACCAGTACACTACCGCTCCCCACACACCACACACACACACACAGACACACACACAGACACACACACACAGACATACACACACAGACACAGACAGCACGCTAACCACTACACTACCGTTCCCCCTACACAACACACGCGCGCGCGTCCATAGCTACACATACACGCGCTTGCTGCAGACACACGACTTTGAGGGTGCGTACGCCAGTAAAGAACTGAAATAATAAAGCGGCAATGCTGCGCGAGGAACGCCTTAGACCTGCAACACATTTGTGTAATGCGAGCGTACATACACACACATACACACACATACATACACACAGACATACACATACATACACACAAACACATACACACCACCATCACCATCACCATGGTGGTGATGGTGGTGGAGAGCAACGGCGAGCGGATTCCATTCTTGGGACGAGAACCAACGCGCCCCGCTTCGCACCTGTGGCCGCTATCCTGGCGACGGCAGTCACCATCGGGCCGCTCACCGAGATGCTGGTGCCGGTGGCAACATCCCCCACCGACCCCGCGCTCCGACCATCAGGGGAGGTAATGCTAACTCCTCACCCGGAGTTGGCAAAACGGTATGGGATCGTGGGATCCGCCACGTTGGTAAACGCAGATGGGGACCGATTGTTTATGCGGATGTTTAACCCCCACAGTACCCCAGCGATACTGCGACGGCGCACCCCGATAGCCACCGTACACCCCCTGCACGCACGCCACTCTAACGACTCGGTGTTCGCACTCTGGGCTGAGGACACCGGTCGTCCTGAGGGTGACCAGAACCTGGCCTGGCGAGTCGGCCCGACTCCCCGAGCCGAGGTCGTTCCCCTGCTCGACGCGTTACACGTACCTTGGGCAGATTTACCTGAGGGGGAGGCCGATCGGCCGCACGACTTACTGCGGGAGTACGCCGACGTGTTCAGCGAACACGGCTCGGACGTGGGTCGGACCGACCTTGTTAAGCACTAAATTGACACCGGTGCAGCCCGACCCATCAGACTCCCCGCGTACCGAGTGGGCGCACCCGAACGTGCCCAGATCAAGGAGGCGGTCGGAGACATGCTCCGTGATAACATAATCCAGCCCTCGGCAAGCCCCTGGTCAGCCCCGGTGGTACTAGCAATGAAGAAGGATGGGTCCACCCGGTTCCGCGTCGATTACCGTAAACTGAACGCGGTCACCCTCGGCGACGCCTTCCCCATACCCTGCATCGACGACACCTTTGACAGCCTCGCCGGAGCGCGGTATTTTCCCACCCTCGATCTCGCGCCCGGGTACTGGCAGGTAGAGATGGCGGCCGAGGATCGACCAAAAACCGCATTCACCACCCCGATGGGACTATTCGAGTTTCGAGTACTCCCGTTCGGACTCACCAACGCGCCCGCGACGTTCCAGCGGCTGATGGAGTTGGTGATGCGGGGCTTGCAATGGGAACAGTGCCTGATTTACCCGGATGACGTGATCGTGTTCAGTAGATCTTTGTCTGAGCACTGGTCCAGGTTACGAGAGGTGTTCCAGCGACTGCGAGCGGCTCATCTCAAGCTCAAGCCACGTAAGTGTTACATCGCACAACGCGAGGTGGGGTACCTCGGGCATCGCGTCAGCGAGGCAGGAGTGCGCACCGATCCGGAGAAGGTACGCGCCGTAGTGGAGTGGCCACGGCCAAGGAATCTGACGGAGATCAGATCATTTTTGGGGCTCGCCACCTATTATCGTCGATTTGTAAAGGGATTCAGCGAGATTGCACGCCCCCTCACCCAACTCACCTCCCCTAAGCACCCCTATCAGTGGACGGGGGCCTGCCAGACGGCCTTCACCACTCTCAAAGACCACCTCACCCACGCCCCCACCCTCGCTTTCCCCGATTTTACCACCGATTTTATTTTGGACACCGACGCCTGCAGCAGCGGGCTGGGCGCGGTGTTGTCACAGGTACAGGATGGGACGGAACGAGTCATCGCGTACGCCAGCCGGACCCTGAGTGGGGCCGAGCTGAACTATTGCGTGACCCGCCCAGAGTTGTACGCCGTGATTTTCGCATGTAAGCAGTTCCGGCCGTATTTGTACGGCAGGAGATGTCGCGTACGCACTGACCATTATGCTCTTCAGTTCCTTCTTACATTCAAGGAGCCGCGGGGGCAGATGGCCCGTTGGTTGGCGCAGTTGCAGGAGTACAACCTGCAAATCGAGTATCGGGCTGGCCGGACGCATGCAAACGCGGACGCCTTGTCGAGGCGGCCCACGGTGTACGCCGAGACAAGGGCGGAGGAGGCCTGCCCCTGTTTCACGGGGGGACGCTGCCGGCAGGCAACGGACCCCCGAGAGGCCGCGGCCACTGACCCCCCCCCCAGCGAGAGAGAGTGCAGTGTGCACCACAGAGACCCTCACAGGTGGCACCGAGGATCCCGTCGACCGCCCGGCAAGCGCGGGACCCGCGGCTCGGGACCCGATCGGACGGATCTAGGAGGACGTCGGCTGCGCCTTCCCGGGCCTGAACGATGAGCAGCTGAGACAGACCCAGCAGCGAGATCCGGATCTGGCGGCCGTGGAGGCGGCACTGCGGGAGGAAAAGAGCGCCCTACCAGGACCCTGGAGCGGTTTGTATGCCCGGTTGTGTATGCAGAACGGAGTGGTACGGGAGTTAACCGAGGCCGGCCAGCCGGGGTGCATCTGTGTTCCTGCCCAGGTGCGACCCCAGCTGCTACGGCTGGTGCATGACCACCCACTCGGGGGCCACGATGGGGAACGACGCACGCGAGAGACCCTGCGTCGCCAGTATCTCTGGCCCAAATTGGCACAAGACGTGGCGGCCTGGGTACAGGGCTGCCGTGCCTGTCAGCAGTGCGGGCCGAAACCGGCACGATACCAGGTACCCCTAAGGCCGTTCCGCGTCAGCCGCACGAATCAGCTGGTCGGGATCGACCTACAGGGGCCATTCCCGCGATCCCATCGAGGCAACCGGTATATCCTGGTCGCAGTAGAGTATTTCACCCGCTACCCCGTAGCAGTGGCCATCCCTGATAAAACGGCCTTGGTGGTGGCCCGGGCATTTGTGGAACATTACGTACTGAAGCACGGGATCCCAGAACGAGTCCTCACCGACCAGGGTAGCGAGTTCGAGGCCGAGCTGTTCCAGGCACTGTGCCGAGAATTCGGAATCCAGAAGGACCGAACCACAGCGTACCACCCCCAGGCGAATGGTATGGTAGAACGCATGAATCAGACCCTAGCGGGGAAACTCAAACGTATGGCGGCCGCAAATCAACGGGATTGGGACGAACACCTCCCCTACGCCCTTTTCGCCTACGCCACCACCGTACACACGTCGACGGGACAAACCCCGTTTTTAATGATGTTCGGCCGTGAGTCTCGTTTACCCGCAGATCTGCTATTCGGTGTCCCTTCCCCCCAGCCGGAGGAGGGAAGCCGCCCCGTGGAACACCTGTTGGAGACCCTGCGAGAAGCCCGAGGCCGAGCATACCCGCAAGGGGAAGCCGCGCATCGGCGGCAGGAACAGGGCACCCGACCCCGCATGGAACCCCCCTTATTCCTGACAGGCGCTAAAGTGTGGCTACACACTCCTCGCGTCGGGGCCGGGCAGGTGGGGAAACTGACGACCTACTGGCGGGGACCCTGGACCGTGGTGCGGCAGATATCCCCCTGGACGGTACTAATTTATGGCGGGGAGGGGGGTCGAGAGACGGTGGTCAATGTCCGCCGCTTAAAACCGTGGAAAGCGGCCCCGGCGAGAGAGAACCCCGTCACCCGAAGGCCCCAAAATCCCGGAGTACCCGCACACCTCGTGTTGGGGGGCCTCGCACACTACATGGGCCCCGCCGGACCCCCGAGACGCCCCGATCCAGTCCGGAGATGGCGCGGACGACGGGCCCTAGACCCTTCCGCTGCCGAGTTTGTGCCCCAGCCCACAGGTACCGGAGGACTGGGAGAGCCGCTGGAGTGGAGGAGGAGGCCGCCGCAGGAGCTGCAGAGGACGGAACCACCCGCCCCGAGGCCAGCCACCAGGTCCGGACGGATCCCCCGGACCCCGCAACATTTCCTCGTGGGCGCGGCCCAAGCGAGGTGCTCCAGTCAACCCGGGACGGGGACTGGCACCTCGGGGGGCTATGTGATGCCGCCGCCACGAAGCCGTTCGGCAGGCGCCGAATCTCCGACCTCGCCACCACCAAGCAACGGAGCCGACCCCTTGTCTCCCTCACCTCACTTCACATGAACACACCCGCACTCATTTCCCCCCCCCCATAGAGCTCCGAGGGGAGGTCGCCTGGTCGACCGGTTTTTATCCGAGAAACCCTTATCGGGATCAACTCTCACGGTTTCCGGCGATCAGGGAATTGGATGACCTCCCCCGTGCTACGTTGCGCCGCGGCGCTGCGACCGGCCTTAATATGGTGTGGTCGCGGCGTGGGGCATTCGGCCACCGCGGTTGAGGCGCATTTCCCCCAACACACGCCAGTATCGACGGGGCAGGCAGAGGGAATAAGCATTGTGATGGAGGAGCATCATTAGAAAACACGCAGCGCATCTGAACTGCCTAATCAGGCACCCCCGCACCGGCAGCGGAGGGACGGCATAATTACGCTTGAGCGCGCAGGCCCCATTGTTAGGAAGGGTAAGGGAGTAATTAGGATGTACGCCGCCAACGCAGCTCACTGATTAGCAGATCAAAAGCGCCCGGAACCGCCGTGCGCGGGCTCGGGGTGCACGAGCCCATTGTTCAGCGCAGCATCCCCTTTGAGGTAGGGAGGATAAATAGAGGAGCGCAGAGGGGAAATGGTTTTCCTTCCTCCAGCGCCAGGCGACCAGACGCAGTTCCAGCCAGCGACCCGGACGTCCGTGCGACGCACCGAGGCACGCGGTTAGCACAAGGATCAGCGGACCGCCGTGGACACTTAACAGTGAGTAAGAAGGTGAAATAGAATCATAGCAGATAAATCGGGAATAGGTATAGAGGTATCAGCGTAGGCCAGCCTCGTCGACTCACTGATTTAACATCTAGTTCCAGGTAGCGGGTAATAAATCATTAATAGCTGATCGTGGCCTCGTGTGATCTCGTGTTATAAGTGTGAACGTGTGTGGTACGGTGTATGCGTAAGCTCTCGGCGTGCGTAATCGGCGTACCCCAGGTGCGCGATCATAACGTGAGCGGCCAGCGCGGCGCAGAGCGGCGCAAGAGTGGGTATCGCGTGTGGAGCTGTATGGGTGTCGCGTGTGTTCACTCCGTGTGTGATACCGGTGCGCGATCATAACGTGAGTGGAGTTGGAGTGCGCGGAGCGGCGTGTGTGTGGGAGTGCGTATACGTTCGTTACGTGTCGGATACGGATGCGCATTGGTAACGTGCCGCACAGGGCTATACTGCGAGCACGGCGTTTGATTGATGATGTGCGCACGTATGCTCGCAGCGTGGGAGCGCGGCGCGAGGCTGTAACAGTAGGGGCGTCGCGTTCGAATGCCGGCGAAACCGTAGCGGGTAATAGGGAGGTGGGGTAACGTAAACGGAATAGGGGATGCAGGCGGGAGGGACCCCGGGGGCCAACGGCCCCCACAGTTATATTACTTACAGTTTAATAAATAGTGTTGCCTCCAAGTTGCGTGTGTGTGCACCTAATTCGAACCCACTACACACGCACACACACACGTACACACACGCACACAGACACGCACAGACACACACACACGCACACACACAGACGCACACACACACACACACGCACAGTAACACACACACGCACACACACAGACGCACACGCACACACACAGACGCACACACACAGACGCACACGCGCACGCACACACACACACGCACGCACACACACGTATGGCGCGAAAGAAGTTCACGTTCTGGAGACTTACAGAATGTGTGTGGGAGGGGGGGGGCTAGGTGGTGTGCACATCGCGAGGGGATGATCGGGCATGGTGACTGTTTTAAATACACATTGGGGGTCCTGTTGCAATTGTGCAACACAAACTTCCCCTTCTCGCTGCCTGGCTTTGCAGCTGTTCCCTGCAACAATGTTGAGCTGCAAGTTGAATTGTTCTATTGAATGTTTATAATTGTATCGTGAACTGTGCACACCAACACACACAAGGGTACAGTGCTGACACGCACACACCTTGACACGCACACACGCACACACGCGCACACGCACACACCTTGACACGCACACACGCACACACCTTGACACGCACATACACACACACACGCACACACCTTGACATGCACATACACACACACACACGCACACACCTTGACACGCACACACCTTGACACGCACACACCTTGACACGCACACACACACACGCACACACGCACACACCTTGACACGCACACACGCACACACCTTGACACGCACATACACACACGCACACACGCACACACCTTGACACGCACACACGCACACACCTTGACACGCACATACACACACGCACACACCTTGACACGCACACGCACACACGCACACACCTTGACACGCATATACACACACGCACACACGCACACACCTTGACACACACACGCACACACCTTGACACGCACATACATACACACACGCCGAGTCTACCTAGGGGAGGCCCGTGACCGGTTCAGATGTTGGCCGCGAGCGGGAATCGAGTCTGTCTAATGGTTCCGTGACTCAGCTGTGACAATTGTCAGGATGATATTTTGTGTTTCTCCTGGAGGAAGCCGACGTGCTCTGAAGCCCAGTGGGGGCGCTGGGGTCAGACTGCACCGCGGCAGAAAGTTGCAATAAAAACCACGACGCCCCGTCCAGTCTCACGCGACGCATTCCTTTTCGCCCTCGACTGCTCTCATTTTTATCTCGCGTATTCTTCAGTCGTGATTTGAAGCCTTCGTGACTGCAGGCATCGTTCCATACTCTTTGGTTCTTTAAGTCACGCGGGTGAAAAAAAACTCTATGGCATAGACTCAGCACTGCCCATAGACTCAACACTGCACCATAGACTCAACACTGCACCATAGACTCAACACTGCACCATAGACTCAGCACTGCACCAAAGACTCAACACTGCACCATAGACTCAGCACTGCACCAAAGACTCAACACTGCACCATAGACTCAACACTGTCCATAGACTCAACACTGCCCCATAGACTCAACACTGCACCATAGACTCAGCACTGCCCATAGACTCAACACTGCACCATAGACTCAACACTGCCCATAGACTCAACACTGCACCATAGACTCAACACTGCACCATAGACTCAACACTGCACCATAGACTCAGCACTGCCCATAGACTCAACACTGCCCATAGACTCAACACTGCCCATAGACTCAACACTGCCCATAGACTCAACACTGCCCATAGACTCAACACTGCCCATAGTCTCAACACTGCCCATAGACTCAACACTGCCCATAGACTCAACACTGCCCATAGACTCAGCACTGCCCATAGTCTCAACACTGCCCATAGACTCAGCACTGCCCATAGTCTCAACACTGCCCATAGACTCAGCACTGCCCATAGACTCAGCACTGCCCACAGACTCCACACTGCCCCCCCCTGCACCCCCCTGTATCCCTCCTCCTCACCCAGCAGTAGACAGAGTCTACCCTACACGATGTTTACTTTAGACGTGAGTATTGCACAACGCATTCCATGATTGTGAAGCTTAAATCCACACAGCTCAGCGGAAACCATCGACCATTCGCCAGATCCGAAGGCAGCCCTTGGCAAGGGGCGTGTTGAGTCAACAGGGCTGAGTCACCACGGAGCCCTGGACACAGACGCTGCTGCAGTCAAGCTGCTGGGTGCTTGCTGGCTTCTTGCTGGGCAACTGCTGCTCCACCATTGCTGTGGTGCTGGGACTGACACCTCCACAGGCAAGCCTCTCATCACCACCACCTCCACCTCATCCTCCTGCTGTGTGGGTGAGTGAGCGAGCGAGTGGGGGGTGAGTGTGTGCGTGTAGGCCTCGGCAAGGTGGATGTTAAAGGGAAAAGCAGCGATTCTAGATTTGAAGTTTTCGTGACTGCAAGGGTTCATACTCTTAGGGGGTTGTTTTTCGGTAAAGTCACGTCGGTAAAAAAATAAAAAAAATAATAAGATAAAATAAAAATACATCGACTTATTTTCACGTATTATTATTTTATTTTTCTTATTTAACCAACGTGCCTTTACCGAAAAAAACCTAAGAGTAAGAAAAACAATGAGGCTACTTTTACCCTACCTTTTACCCTTACCCCATACAAATAATCCGATTACATGGTGATTACTGGGGCACTACTACACATGGACAATGTTTATAACGGTAAATGCTATAAGGTAGAGCGCTTTATACATATAGAATACTCTCGATGATTCCAATTTTACACGCTTTTGTTGTTGTTGTTGTCGTTGTTGTATCCTCAAATCTTGTAACTCAATTTTAACCCACTTCCCAATGTGATATCGACTGCAAACTTGGTATACTTACGTCATACTGATGACAACACGACATTCTATCGTAAAAAATAAAAGATAAATATTTGGAAACATTATTTTGTAAATGTTATGTTTCGGCTTGGGTCTAATTGTCCACGCTCAACTAACGTTGGCTGTAATTGGCCACGGTGAATGCATTTATGATACGTAGCTTTAGCGATTTTATTTACTACTACACACTAATATACACTACACTACACACTACACTATACACTACACTATTACTATACACTACGCTATACACTACACTATACACTACACTATTACTATACACTACGCTATACACTACACTATACACTACACTATGATACGTAGCTTGAGCGATTTTATTTACTACTACACACTAATATACACTACACTATACACTACACTATTACTATACACTACACTATTACTATACACTACGCTATACACTACACTACACACTACACTATTACTATACACTACACTATTACTATACACTATTACTATACACTACACTATACACTACACTATACACTACACTATTACTATACACTACGCTATACACTACACTATACACTACATTATGATACGTAGCTTTAGCGATTTCATTTCAATTTTACCACGATACGATACGTTCAATGCATGCTAAAAGTTTATTTTTCTAGCAGATAGGATTGTTTCCTGAACAAACTTCATATTAATTTGCAGTTCATATAGGTAGGCTAAGAATTTACCTTGTTTTTTTTACTTTAAATGTTACTGTGCAATACAGTCTTGTAATTAATAAACACACACAGGATATAGTCTATACAGTACGCTACTGTAACTTGCTCTGTTTTGCTAGATTACCACCACCCTGTAAGACTCCTGGCTAGGCTAGAGGCCATCTTCGACTTACGATATTTTCGACTTACGATGATAGGGTCGTTGTAACACATCTCCATCGTAAATAGAAGTGACATTCAGATCGACATCACATGCCACCCTCCATCTGCACTGCTCCTTCTGCTGCTGCTGCTGAGTTCAACAACTCGGCAGAATCAGCGTCACCGCCACGCAAAGTAGAGGAAAGGTAAATCCATCATTGACATGTTTTTATAAATACATATTCAACTTCACTAATTCGTTATCTATATACAGATAACATGAAAACACGATCTTGTTTATCCATATACAGATACAGCTAAACTACGTGTTATCCATATACAGATAAAACTAAACTAGATTTAATCGGTATACAGATAATTGATATACTCTTAGGTTTTTTTCGGTAAAACTACGTAGGTAAGAAAAGTTATAAAATTATAATAAACGAAAAATAACTCAATTGTGATGTAATTTCGTTATTTTTCATTTATTATAATATTTTTCTTATTTTTTTCCTACGTGACTTTACCGAAAAAACCTAAGAGTATGAATCCTTGCAGTTACGAAAGCTTCAAATCTCAAAGAAAATTTACGTATTTTTAAATCCTTTATATTAGGTTCACTTGCTTGCTTGCTTATGACCGTGCAAATCTTTCGGTCGTTTTTTAACCAACTTCCCGTGATCCAATCGAGCTGACATTTTGCACACAGACTCGTTGTGCGTGACAATTTATTTTCGTGAAAAAAATTCCAAAATTTTCCACTTTTTAGGAAAAAAACAATTTTCAACATGAATAAAACAGAGGGGACGAAAGGGGAAAAACATATATTTTTTAATTGTGAGTTTATTTAAGAAGTCTGTACATAAGCCAGGTTTTCATCATGCTACATGTAGCCCCAGTGGCCTAATGGACAAGGCACTGGCCTCCTAAGCCAGGGATTGTGGGTTCGAGTCCCACCTGGGGTTGCTGAGAAAAAGCTGTTCATTTTGTAAAATCAAAAAGTCAAGTTAACGAATCTGATAATGAAAAGGCAAAATAGCTCTGTGCCTATAGAAGAGAGTTTTAAAACAGTGTTCAGTTATACTCTTTGGTTCTTTCGGTAAAGTTACGTCGGTCTAGTGCCCATCATCAGGTGATGATGATGATGGATGCTTGTGTTGATGATAGACGCTTGTGTTGAGCCCGAAACGTCGTGATTTATTTTATTTTACACCTACGTGAATTTACCGAAAGAACCAAAGAGTATGGATTCCTGAAGTCACGAAAGCTTCTAATCAAGAGAGTTTTAAACATTCTAGATTTGAAGCTTTCGTGACTGCAAGGATTCATATTCTTAGGTTTTTTTCGGTAAATTCACGTAGGTAAAACATTAAAATTTATAAAAGTAAAATGTTACTTTTTTTTACTTTTATTAATTTTAATGTTTTACCTACGTGACTTTACCGAAACAACCCAAGAATAAGAGTTTTAAACAGTGTACTTTGGTGACAATTATCAACATTGATAAAGCAGAGAATAAAAGGGGAAAATACATATCCATTTCTAATATTATTAAATCCTTTATATTAAGTTCACTTGCTTGCGCACTTACGACCGTGCAAATCTTTCGGTCGTTTTTTAACCCACTTCCCGTGATCCAATCGAGCTGACATTTTGCACACAGACTCGTTGTGCGTGACAATTTATTTTCGTCAAACATTTTTTCAAAAATTTTCCACTTTTTAGGGAAAAAAAATTTCACTAACACAATCGTATATTTTTCCTAAACACAGAAAATTATTCAAGAAAACAACAAAAATGTACAATATAAACAATCATACAAAAACTGAAAACCTTATAATCCTTATATACGACTTTCCTTATATTTAATTTAAAATACCAATGTGATAAAAATGAAACTCTTACTCAAGAAAAACAGAAATGAATAATAAAATAAAACCGATGCCACGCATATAAAGGATTTATAGTGAAAAACTTTGTTTTTACGGGTTAATTTTTTACAAGTGATTTGTCCACCTTTCCTTCACTTATCGTGCTTTTGTACTGAATGTTCTCATGTCCTGACCCCGTGACCTTCCTCGGCGTTTGTGTAAAAGAACTTGATAGCGCATCGGAATGAAGACCTTCATCTGTATTTCTAAAACACCTCAATGCTTCTAGATTTGAAGCTTTCGTGACTGCAACGATTCATACTCTTAGGTTTTTTCGGTAAAGTCAAGTAGGGAAAAATAAATATTAAATAATAAAATAATGAAAATAATAAAATTATTTAAATTATATAAAATAGTCTAATAATTATCATTTTATTAATATTATTTCTATCATTTTATAATTTATTTATTACTATTTATTTTCCCCTACGTGACTGAAATTCGCTGCCTGGATGGCTTTTAGTAGACAAACAACACGTCACAGATGTTCCATTGTAAGACCCCAAAATCTCCCTCCCATCCTTCCCCCTCCTGCCGCCCCTCCCTCTCCTACTCCCTCCCCCCTCCCTCTTGCTCCTCCCCCCTCCCTCCCACCCCTCCCTCCCTCCCCCCCTCCCTCCCACCCCTCTCTCACCTCCCTCCCTCCTCCCCTCCCACCACTCCCTCCCTCTCTCCCTCCCACCCCTCTCTCCCTCTATCCCTCGTCCCCTCCCCCCCTCCCTCCCACCCCTCTCTCACCTCCCTCCCTCCCACCCCTCTCTCCCTCCCCTCCCTCCCTCTTCCCCTTCCTCCCTCCCCCCCTCCCTCCCACCCCTCTCTCACCTCCCTCCCACCCCTCCCTCCCTTCCACCCCTCCCCTCTCCCTTCCCTCCCTCCCTCCCACCCCTCTCTCCCTCTATCCCTCCCCCCCTCTCTCACCTCCCTTCTCCCCTCCCTCCCACCCCTCTCTCACCTCCCTCCCACCCCTCCCTTCCTCCCTTTTTTTTTTTTTACGATCAGTGGAAACAAGAAGATGCTCGGTGTATTCGGCACTTTGTTTCGTTCATCATTTCGTAAATTTTTTTTTTTTTTAAACGGGGCTTTATGTTGCCCTCGCTCGCTCGCTCTCTCGCTCACTCGCTCGCTCGCTCGCTCTCTCGCTCGCTCACTCTCTCGCTCACTCTCTCGCTCGCTCGCTCTCTCGCTCATTCTCTCGCTCCTTTTCTCGCGCTCACTCTCTCGTTATGTACGCCGCCCCCCTCGCAGTCCGACGGCCTCCGACGGGTAGCTCATAACAGCATGCAGAGCTCCCCGTCATCTGCCACGGAGCACACGGCCTCCTCCATCGCCCACTGCTCCTTGAAGGCCGGCACGGCGTGGGTCAGCCGCGCATGGCGGAACTCCAGCCACACCCTGGCTCCGACCAGAGCGCGGAAGATGCCCAGGCTGCTGGCCGGACGTTTCCCCTCCAGGGCCACCTTCCTCGCCCTGTATATGGCGAGCTTGGCGTAGCCGACGAGCACGTTGACCAGCCCCTGGAGATGTTGGGGTCCGTCGCCCTTTCGGTATCCAAAAATGAGGACCGTCGGGGAGAAGTGGAGGCTGAACTTTAGGAGGATGTTTCTCAGGACCTTGAACAGCGAGTCCAGGCTCTTGCACTCCACGTATTGGTGCGCCACCGTCTCCACTTTTCCGCAGAACCGGCACTCCGGGGGCGTGTCGGTGAAGCGCGCCAGGGAGGCGTTGGTGGTGACGGTGCCGTGGGCGATGCTCCAGCTGAGGTCGCCGATGCGGTTGTACGTCGGGCTGGAGTAGAGTTGCCTCCAGCGAGGCCTCTCCGGAGAGATGCAGGGCAGGGCTTTCCTCCAGGCATGGTCCTTATGGCTCCTCAGGGTGTCCTGTTGGTGAAACCGGACCATGTAGGAGTAGAGCACCTTCCTCTTGACATTTGCGAAGGCCACCTCTGGTAGGTCCTCCAGCCGGCACAGGTTGTGATCCGCCTTCGCTTGTCGGCATTGGCGACGCAGTGGCACGACGGAGAGCTCCGGTGGAGGGGGACCGAGAGGGGCTTCGTGATCCCCAACGCCGATGGGGGGCGTTCTCCCCGCTGCCGCTGAGAAGGCCCCCTTGGCTTCGGCCAGGATCCGGGCAGCCACCCGGAGCGATTGCAGCCCTGTCTTTGCGGCCATGTCTGCTGGTCCGAGCCACCGGCCCCGTGTTCCAGGCTCCACCAGATCTCCCATCCTGGTGAGCCGCGCGTTGGTGAGGCGCCTCTCCATGCCGGGGGTGGCGGTGGTGGACGGCAGCTTTGTCTGCGGGTTCCTGAGGATCGGTTCGAAGACCAGATCCTCGGCCGATTGCGGCTGGTTCAGCCTCCTGACGGCGAGGGAGCTCCACGTCTGCAGGACGCTCCTGTAGAAAGGTGGCAGCTGTCCCAGTGGGAGGCCCTGCAGGTCCATATAGAATAGTTGTTTGGAGCACTGCAGACCCCCCAGCTGTTTAAGTAGGAAGGAGGCCGTGACGCTCCAGGCTGGTGCAGGGGTGGTGGCGTGCAGGAACTTTTGTGCGGCCTGCAGTCGGAAGGTGGCCAGCTGACTCCGCACGCACACCAGCCCGTGACCGCCCTCGTCCAGTGGCAGGGCCAGGACCCCAGCCGCGACCCGGTGTCCTCTGCCCGACCAGAAGAAGTCGAGGACTCGCTTCTGAAGCGCGTTAACGAGGCTCATGGGGGGGTGCAGGGAGAAGAGTCGGTGCCACAGCATGGACGTCACCAGCTGGTTCACCACCAACGTCTTTGTCCTGAAGGTGAGGAACTTGCACAGGCGACTCCAGGTGCCCAGCCGCTCCTTCACCTTCTCCTCCAGCTCGACCCAGTTCCTTTGCGGTGGTTCCTCCTCTGGTCCCAGGAACACCCCCAAGTGGTGCAGCGATGTTGTGCTCCAATTGATGGTTTTTGCCTTCTCCGGACACTCGGTCATGTCCCATGCTCCAACCAGCAGGCCGCTGCACTTTTGCCAGTTCATTTTGGATGAGGAGGCCTTCGAAAAGACCTCCTGACACTCGTGGAGCAGGGCGACATCATCCAGGGAACGAAGGATGAGGAGGATGTCATCGGCGTATGCCATCAGGACCAAACTGACATTTGGTTCCCTGAGCACCAGGCCGCTGAGTCTCCACCTTATGAGATTCAGGAAAGGCTCTAATGCCAGTGCATAAAGTTGGCCCGACAATGGGCATCCCTGTCTCACTCCTCGGTCGAATTTGACGGGGGCAGTGAGGGTGCCGTTGATCTTGATCATGCACTCCGCCTTGGTGTAGAGTAGGCGGATCGTTCGGACAAACCCATCTCCAAAACCAAAGGCCTTGAGGGTTCCCAGCAGGTATTTGTGGTCCACTCTGTCAAAAGCCTTTTCCTGGTCAAGGGCCAGAAACGCGATTGGGATGCCCAACCTCTGGGACATCGCGATGAGGTCTCTGACCAGGAAAATGCCGTCGTGGATGGATCGTCCGGGGATGGTGTAGGACTGGTCCCTGTTTACGACTTGTGCAATCACCCCTTTCAGTCGCAGGGAGAGAGCCTTCGTCAATATTTTGTAGTCGGTGTTCAGGAGGGACACCGGACGCCAGTTTTGTAGGTGCCTCAGGTCTCCGTTCTTGGGAAGCAGAGTGAGCACCGCCCTCCTCCAAGACTGAGGCATCACCCCGGTGACAGAGGCTTCCTCCAGCACCTCTCTGTAGTCCTCCCGTAGGGATGGCCAAAAAGCGGCGTAAAACTCCCCTGTTAGCCCGTCTAACCCTGGGGATTTATTTGGGGCCAGTCCTCCTACAGCTGCGTCAAGGTCATTCCTGGTGAGCTTTAGCTCCAGCAGCTCTTTCCCGTCTTCCTCCAGGGTGGGTAGACCGCTCCATGCCTCCGCCTGGGCCGCTCCCGATGTTTCTTCAGGGGAGAACAGGCTGCCGTAGAAGTCTCTGATGATGGTCGACTTCTGCTGGAGTTCGTGCGCCAGGACACCGTCACCATCAAAGAGGCACTCCATGTATTTGCGTCTCCCGTTCTGCCTCCCGAGGGAGTAGAAAACGGGGATCCCGTGTCGAGGTCTGTGATGAGCTTCACCCGGGATCGCACAAACGCTCCCCTCGTCTGCTCCTCCTGTAGGCCTTTGAGACGCTCCCTAATCTCCTCGTATTCTCGGAGAAGAGCAGGGTCATTGTCCTCGGCGAGGCGACTCTCCAAATCGAGGACCCGGGCTTCCATGTCGGTGATGTCCGCGTTCTTCAGTCTGGTGCTCCCCCAGGTGTATTGTTGGCACAACAGCCTGGTGTGCACTTTGCCCATGTCCCACCATTGGGCCAGAGACTCGAACTGCGTTTTGGTTTTTTGCCACTCTTCCCAGAAGTCCTCGAACATCTCTATGAAGGTGCCATCCCCCAGCAGCGAGTTGTTAAAATGCCAGTGGGATGCACCCTCGCGGGCTCTCTCCAGCCTGACACGGAGCACAATGAGGTTGTGATCCGTGAAGGGTGCCGCCCTGATGCCAGACGTTATGGCGCACGTCACAAAGTTCTTAGAAATGTAAAATCTGTCGAGCCTGGACTGTGTCACCGAGCCATCGCGCCTCGTCCTCGTGTACGTGAACTGGCGTTGGCCAGGGTGATGTATGCGCCACACGTCCACCAAGGCGGCGTCCTCCAGTAGTCCCTGCATCTCCCTCTTCGGCCCAACTCCCCCCTGCTGCCTTCCCGAACGATCCAGGGCGCCGATTGTGCAGTTGTGGTCGCCACCCACAATCACGCACTCGTCGTCCGGGATCCCAGCCAGGTGCCTCCTCAGGAGGTGCAGGAACGGGATCTTCTCCTTGTTGTTGACCGGCGCGTACACGTTCAGTAGGTGGGTGGTGACATCGCCCACCCTGACCGTTACCGCGAGCAGCCTTCCCTTCACCACTTCGGTCTGGGTGATGAGCTCGGGATGAAACCCTTTAGCGAACAGGGTCGCGACTCCACAGGAGGTGTTGTCAAGGTGGCTGTAGAAGGAGTCCCATCCTCGTCCTCGACCGTGAGATGCGTCTCCTGAATGAAGAAGACAGAGGCAGCGTGTTTCCTCGCAAGAGACATCGCGGAAAACCTCCGCACTGCCTCCCTGCAGCCGTTCACGTTTAGGGAGGCGATGTACATAGGCATTGGTTTTTGCTTGCCTCCATGTCCTCCCACTTCCTAATTTGTCTGCGGAAATATCTCAGCTTTGCCCTCTCCTTGCCCCGGGACTTGAGTCCCTGATTGGCGAGGACTCTGTCGGCTTGAGTCACAGAGGCCTTTATTGCCTTGCTGTCCTTCCATCGAACCATGGCCATGTCCGCTCTGTCCTTCCTCAGGTTGGTGTCATCAAGGAATTTCCAGAGATCTTCCGAGGAGACCAGGCAAGTCTGAGAGTCAAGGACTGTAGACTCCTGGCTGCTGTCGCTCCCCACACTGAGGCAGTCGTCCCGATCAGAGTCGATTACCCCGGCGTCCGTCTCTGCTGGAAGAGCTGCAGCGGCTGGGCTGGCGCATGGCCCAGCGGCATCCTCTCCCCCAGTGTCGTGGACGATTTGGGATGTCTCCTGCTGGCTCTTCGGGTGGATGGCCCCGGGGTGTTTCTTCCACTGGTTTTGGGTCAGCAGTGGGACGGGGACCTTCCTCGTCATTCCCATCCATTTCATCCTCGGTGAGTGTGCTTGATGACTCTCCACCGACTTCCTCCTCTTGGTCGAGGGCTGAGCCAATAGGATCTGTCATCGTTTCATGCATAGCTGGTGGGGAGTGAGTCTCTATCACCGCAGTAGACGGGTCGATTTCCGTGGCGATGTCGCCTTCATCGTCCGCGCTCTCCTGCTGTGGAAACCCGTCCCCAGACACACGCTGCTTCTTCCTTATGACGAGTTTCTTCCTCGCCGCCCGCGCGTCACTCGGCGTGGCGTCCGGGATGGCGAAAACCATGTCGTCGGCGTCCGGCAGCTGTTCTGCTTCCTCCCCCGGTGTGGGAGGTTTCACCGCTTCTTCCGGTTCGAGGTCTGGGAGGGGTTCCTCCTCTGAATTAGACCCTTGCGATCCGGTTTCTTCAGTATTTTTCCTCTTGCGATTAGTCGCTTGAGGTGGCGATGTTGGGGCCACTACCTCAGGTGTAGGAGGCTGCGTGGCTGGCGGGTCCGGTGTGGGCTGTTGGGGGCCTTGTTGCAGTGGGGGCTCTTGCTGCTTTCCCCCCTCTGCTGTGCCTCCCTCCTCCCCACTCTTTTCTCCGACCCTTGGCGTCGTCGGTTTAGGGCAATCCCTTCGGAAGTGGCCCTCTTCTTTGCAAAGATTGCATTTGATGCAATCCTTGGCATAAAACAGTCTATGGGCAATGCCTGCATAGACAATCACAAACGATCCCTGCCCGTGTTGTCCGGGAGTCAGTAGGACTTGCACCTGCCTCCTGAAAGAAAAGACGTGTTTCAGGATGGGGCGTCTGCACCCCAGCGACACGCCACGTACTGGCGACACGACCGTGCCCAGCTTGGACACGTGCTCCAGCATGTCCTTGTCGGGGATGTAGGGCGGCACGTTGGAAACGACGATTCACGCCGCCACCGAAACGATGGGTTCCAGTTGGACGTACACTCCCCGCACGGTTATCCCCTTCTCGACGGCCGCATCGGCCACCTTCTTCGTCGTCAGGAAGAAGACGGCTTTCCCACTGAGCTTCGCGGCGTGGGCGATGGTGTCTGGCGGGACGATGGCGGCCAGGGCCATGACGTACTCCTCGATCATGACGGAGCTCGAGGCGTAGCAGCGGATGCCGTTCTCGCGCGGCGGAAATGTTCGCTGCGCGCTTGGGGGGGTTGGCCTTGGAGCAGAGGCCCGAGTGGGGGGCCTCGTGGCTCCGGGCAGATTGGCAGCTGCGGCCTGTGCGTAGGTGGCCATTTAATTCCTCCTACCCAAACGCTGCCTGACTGTGGTGTAGCGCTTCTATATAGAGCTCCCTTCGAGAGTGTAAACTGAGGATCAAGAAGTAATCCTCGTTGAAGAAAATAAAGAAAGTTAGGAAGAGGAATAAATTAATTTATTGAATAAATTAGATGTATTTATTATTTATTGAATAAATTAACCTATTGAGAAAAATAGAATGTACAAATAAATAATAAATGGAGATCGAATTATAAATTTACGTGATAAATAAATAAATAAACTGTACCTGCGCGAAAGGAGCCCAATAGTTAATCATTAACCATTAGGCTTCCTAATCCGCAAAGTCAACAGTAGCGTTCAAATTATCGTGTGGCTTTAACTCTGTGCTTTAACGGCAAATGCTCACACAAGAAACAAGTTATAACAAATCTTAAATAGTTTGAGAATCGCAAACTGAGATTAACAACATAAGCAGAAGAATACCGGAACTATAAGCAAAGTATAAAAAGCCTGTTAAAGTATGAAAACGATGCTTGAATAAACTATGGGTTTGACCACCGCACTTTAGAAACAGCAGCGTGTTTCAGAAGGCTGTGCCTCACCCCGAGCTGTTAAGCTTCAGAAAGTAAAGAAAAATAGAAAACCACACAAATATGATTACCTGTGTGTGCAAGAGGCAGAATACTTACTCGTACTGAGTAAAATCTGTAAAGAAAAGAAGCAGTTAGAAGCGGGTTTTTAAAGAAAAATGATAAGAAAATCAGGAGCTCAAACGAAGCGCGCCTCTCCCTCCCCTCTCCCTCCCCTCCCTCTTCTCCTCCCCTCCTAGCCAAGTGAAGGAAGCCCCCCCCCCACCCCGATGGCGTCTTCTTTCTCCACCACCACCGCCGCCCCCCACCTCGTGGTGGCGTCTCTGCTGCTGCTGCAGCTCGGCGCTCTTTGTGAGCAGCCCCTCGTCCTGCCCCTTGACCGTGAGTAGCAAACACCCCCCCCTCCCGTTAAGCAGCTGATACCCCCCCCCTACAGCACCTAAGGTCCATCTTCTTGATTCTTTCGGTAAAGTCACGTAGAAGGGAAATAATAAAATAATGAAAATAAAATATTTTATGTTTTTAATAATAAAAATTAAAAATGTAATTTCGATGTAAAGCTTTCGTGACTGCAGGGATTCATCTTCTTGGTTCTTTCGGTAAAGTCACGTAAAAGGGAAATAATAAAATAATAAAAATAAAACATAGTAAAATAATTCTCACGACGTTTCGGCCACAACGCAAGCAGAAGACCAGGTCTGTCGGGGAGACAGCGTCAGATGCTGTCTCCCCGACAGACCTGGTCTTCACCTGAGGACGGCTGCTTGCGTTTAACCAATAAGATGAATCCCTGCAGTCACGAAAGCTTTAAATCGAAACACCTAAGGTCTTCGCTCATTTACCAGCTTCACATTCCCTATTGCCGTACAAACACTGGAGGAAGGGCCTTTGCTATTGATGCCCCCAGGGTCTGGAATGCTGTCGCCAATAAACTGCAATTTGAATCTCTACCTATGAGATCTTCACTCAAAACTGCTCTAGAGGAGTTGTACACCCCTAACTGCCACTGCAATTTAGTGGCCTAAAATACAATGTTTCGCTCTGGATGATCGCTGCAAAGTATGATCTGTGTTTTGATTTAGTGTGCTGATCTTAAAGGTACATTGAAAAATGTTGACACTCCGACTGATGCTCCTCCTGCTGTTGTGGAGTGACCCATGCAGCCAGCTGTGGCTGCAGGGTTTGGTGGTACATGTTGTTTACATCGTTTATTGTGAAAACTCCGTCACAGTTCCTATGACCTGCACTGTTGCATTGCTTTCATGGCTTTATTTTGGTGATTTTCGAAAAGTTCTTTGGTTTGGCCATGTTTGTTTGTTGTAGTACAGAGTTAGACTGTTGTTGTTTGACTTGCATCCCACTGGGATGTTTGCACACAGCGTTGGTGTACGGTGATTTTTCTGCAATATTTTGCTGTCTCTTCTTGGATTTGCTTTTAGCACTCAGTCACATCGTCACTTTAAGATGTTTTTTGTTCGTGTTTTTGTTTTTTGTTTGTTGCGGTTGCACCCGATTCAAGAGCCGAATGTCTCACAGGGCTCTACACCCACTACATGAACTTGAAACTTGAAACTACACCCATCACTCATCCACCAAAGTCCATCAACTCAACTTTGTTGTTGACCCGTTGGTCTCTCGCAGTCACCCAGCCCCCGTCCATCACGTGGCAATCGCGCGAGGACTACATCGTCGACCCACGTGACAACATGGTGCTGCAGTGTGAAGCACGCGGCAACCCAGCGCCCACGTACGCTGCACACTCCTCCATCCATCCCTCACTCCATCTCCCCTCACTCCCGAATTACCCCCCCTCCCCATCTCCCTACCCCCCTTCCTCCCTCCATCCCGAATTAACTCTCTCCCTTCCTCCTCCCTCCCTTCCCTCCATCCCATCCCCACCTCCCCTCCTCCTCCCTCCCCCCTCCTCCCCCCTCCTCCCTCCCCTCCCTCCCCCTCCCCTCCCTCCCTCCCCCCTCCCTCCCCCCTCCCCTCCCTACCCCCCCTCCCCCTCCCTCCCTCCCCCCCCCCACTCCCCCCCCCTCCCCCCTCCCCGCCTGTGCTGCAGCTTCTGGTGGAGCAAGGACGGGGGCAGCTTTGACCCCGACAGTGACCCCCACGTGCGGCGCCGTGGGGATGGCTCGGGGACCTTCACCGTCGACTTGGCGGCGGTGGCGGCGGCGGCGGCGGAGTCCGATGGTGACGGTGGCGGTGACGGTGACGGTGACGTCACCGCGGCGGTGCAGCGCTACCAGGGGGTCTACCGCTGCTGGGCGGGGAACCGGGCGGGCACGGCGCTCAGCAACGACATCACCGTGAGGCTGGCGCGTGAGTGGGGGGGGGGCACGCTCGCACCGTCAACTACTCACTCACTCACACACACACAGGGTGTGCTAACCGCTGCACCACCACTCCCCACTCACACACACACACACAGGGCGCTAACCGCTGCACCACCACTCCCCACACACAAAGTGCTGAACCCGTCCTGGGCCCTCCCCTAGGTCGACTCAGCCTCAAACGCGTACCTAATGCGCCATGTAAACACGTCACCATCGGGGAGACAAAGGCGGCCCGGTGCTGACCACCAACTCGCTGGCAGCACTTGCCCCGACGCCCTGCGAAGGCTACACGGGGAGACTTTGTCTGTACCCTGCAGGTGCCCCGCGGTGGCCGCGTGAGCAGCTGGCGCCCGTCATGGCCGCCGTGGGCTCCCCGGCCGTTCTGCACTGCCGCCCTCCTCCCCACGGCTTCCCTCCTCCCACCGTCTTCTGGCTGGACAGCTGTGAGTACCATGCTGGCTATGAGATGTTGCAGCTGTGAGTACCACGCTGGCTATGAGATGTTGCAGCTGTGAGTACCACGCTGGCTATGAGATGTCACAGCTGTGAGTACCACGCTGGCTATGAGACATGGCAGCTGTGAGTACCACGCTGCCTATGAGATGTCACAGCTGTGAGTACCACGCTGGCTATGAGATGTTACAGCTGTGAGTACCACGCTGGCTATGAGATGTCACAGCTGTGAGTACCACGCTGGCTATGAGATGTCACAGCTGTGAGTACCACGCTGGCTATGAGATGTGGCAGCTGTGAGTACCACGCTGCCTATGAGATGTCACAGCTGTGAGTACCACGCTGGCTATGAGATGTCACAGCTGTGAGTACCACGCTGGCTATGAGATGTAGCAGCTGTGAGTACCACGCTGGCTATGAGATGTTGCAGCTGTGAGTACCACGCTGGCTATGAGATGTCACAGCTGTGAGTACCACGCTGGCTATGAGATGTCACAGCTGTGAGTACCGCGCTGGCTATGAGATGTCACAGCTGTGAGTACCACGCTGGCTATGAGATGTTACAGCTGTGAGTACCACGCTGGCTATGAGATGTCACAGCTGTGAGTACCCGCGCTGGCTATGAGATGTAGCAGCTGTGAGTACCACGCTGGCTATGAGATGTCGCAGCTGTGAGTACCACGCTGGCTATGAGATGTCACAGCTGTGAGTACCACGCTGGCTATGAGATGTCACAGCTGTGAGTACCGCGCTGGCTATGAGATGTAGCAGCTGTGAGTACCACGCTGGCTATGAGATGTCGCAGCTGTGAGTACCACGCTGGCTATGAGATGTAGCAGCTGTGAGTACCACGCTGGCTATGAGATGTCACAGCTGTGAGTACCACGCTGGCTATGAGATGTCACAGCTGCGAGTACCGCACTGGCTATGAGATGTCACAGCTGTGAGTACCACGCTGGCTATGAGATGTTACAGCTGTGAGTACCACGCTGGCTATGAGATGTCACAGCTGTGAGTACCACGCTGGCTATGAGATGTCACAGCTGTGAGTACCACGGTGGCTATGAGATGTCACAGCTGTGAGTACCACGCTGGCCATGAGATGTTACAGCTGTGAGTACCACGCTGGCTATGAGATGTTACAGCTGTGAGTACTGCGCTGGCTATGAGATGTTACAGCTGTGAGTACCACGCTGGCTATGAGATGTTGCAGCTGTGAGTACCACGCTGGCTATGAGATGTTGACTACCTCGCCTGGTGTGCAGGAGGTCTGTGTCTCTCTCTCATCATCATCATCACGGTGGCTATGAGATGCTAACTACCTCGCCCCTCCCCCCTTAGGCCCTCCCCTGACCCCCCCCTTCCTTAGGCCCCTCCCCTCTCCTATACCCGGCAGTAGGTCTCCACCAATCAAAGAGCTGTTTGTATTATATATTTATTTATGCACGACAGACATACAAATAATCCCTGGTGGGCAGTGTGGAACATTGTTGCTGCCTGTACAACGATTCCGATCTCCTCAATCCCTCCTCCCGCCGCCCCTCCGACTGCCCACCACCACCGCCACCACCACCGCCACCACCGCCGCCACCACCACCACCGCCACCACCACCACCGCCACCACCACCACAACCGCCACCACCACCACCGCCACCACCACCACCACCACCACCGCCATCACCACCACCTCCGCCGCCACCACCGCCACCACCACCGCCACCACCACCACCACCACCGCCACCACCGCCACCACCACCACCACCGCCACCACCACCACCACCACCACCGCCACCACCACCACCACCACCACCGCCGCCACCACCACCACCGCCACCACCACCACCACCACCGCCGCCACCACCACCACCACCACCGCCGCCGCCGCAGCCGTGGAGAAAGTGCCGCTGGATGGGCGAGTGACGCAGGGTCCGGAGGGTGACCTGCATTTCGCCAATGTGCTCCCCGGCGACGAGGGTGACTACGTGTGCCACGCTCGCTACCCGCACACGGGCACCATCCGCTACAAGCAGCCGCTACGGCTGGTCGTCACACGCAGTGAGTGGCGGCAGCGGTGGCAAACGCCGGGAAGTGCGTGCATGGACGTGTGCGTGTGTGTGTACGTGTGTGCGTGTGTGTGTACGTGTGTGCGTGTGTGGACGTGTGTGTGTGTACGTGTGTGTGCGTGGACGTGTGTGTGTGTGCGTGGACGTGTGTGCGTGGACGTGTGTGTGTGCGTGTGTGCGTGGACGCGTGTGTGTGTGCGTGGACGTGTGTGTGTGCGTGCGTGGACGTGTGTGTGTCTGTGTGGCCGTGTGTGTGTGCGTGGACGTGTGCGTGTGTGTGTACGTGTGTGTGTGTACGTGTGTGTGTCCGTGTGTGTGTGTACGTGTGTGTGTGTGCGTGTGTGTGCGTGTGTGTGTGTGCGTGTGTGTGTGCGTGGACGTGTGTGTGTGTGCGTGGACGTGTGTGTGTGTGTACGTGTGTGTGTGTGTGTGCGTACGTGTGTGTGTGCGTGTACGTGTGTGTGTGCGTGTGTGTGTACGTGCGTGTGTGGACGTGTGTGTGCGTGTGTGTGCGTGGACGTGTGTGTGTGTGTGTACGTGTGTGTGTGGACGTGTGCGTGTGTGTGCGTGGACGTGTGTGTGTGTACGTGTGTGTACGTGTATGTACGTGTGTGTGTGTGTACGTGTGTGTGTGTACGTGTGTGTGTGCGTGTGCGTGTGTACGTGTGTGTGTGTGCATGTAGATGTGTGTGTGTGTGGACGTGTGTGTGTGTACGTGTGTGTGTGTGCGTGTGTGGACATGTGTGTGTGCGTGGACGTGTGTGTGTGGACGTGTGTGTGTGCGTGTGTGTGTGTACGTGTGTGTGTGTGTACGTGTGTGTACGTGTGTGTACGTGTGTGCGTGTGCGTGTACGTATGCGCGTGTTCACATAACCGTCACCGGTGTTGCCCTACGGCGGGAATCAAACTCGCCTCATGGCCAGCTTTTGTAGCGCAGTGTAGACGCTAGCCACTGTGCCACCGCTCCCCGGATGATGCACACGCAGAGCGTCCGTCAAAAAGCCGGCCGGTGTTCGTGGAGCCCGCGGGGGAGTCGAGCAGCAAGGTGGTGCTCACCGGGGAGACGCTGCTGTTGACGTGCATCACACGAGGCCTGTACGTACACACACGCATGCACACGCACAAGACAAAGACCCCCCGTATAGCCTTAACAGACTGTAGGGGCAAGTGCTGTTAGCAAGCACCTACGAAGGCCGGAACGGCACACGAGGGGGTGGGTGGCCAGCAACCACGCCCGACTGCCTTTGTCTCCCCAGTGGCGATGTTTACACACCGCACCAGGTACTCATTTAAGGCTGAGTCGACCTAGGGGAGGCCCGGGACCGGTTCAGATAATCGTCACTGTTGGTGTTGGCCGTGAGCGGGAATCGAACTCGTGTCGCCGGGTTCGTAGCGCAGCGCGCTAACCACTACACTACCGCTCCCCACACACACGCACACACACATCTACACACATGTAGGGATGTTGGAGAGAGGGCCGTTATGCATGGCAGCCTATGGGAAAGAAACACAGTGGGCGGGGCTACATGTGTGCACAGGGAGATGCCCTCTGCGACGTCCGAGCCAGACACCCTGGGGGGGGCTGGTTCGGCGTTACGATCCCCCGGGGCCCCACCCCTCAAGGAGGGTTGGGTATAAAAAGGGGTCGTTATATGGGCTTAGTCAGTTATGTTATAGTTAAGCTAAGAAGTCGGAAGACGTCGTAGCTAGAGCCCTGGACTCCCCCTGATCGCCGCCCTTATCAGGGCCCCACGGGATCAGGCTCGAGCCAGTGGCGTGGTCCCGTGAACCAGAGCCAGTGCTCTGGGACTCCGGGTACCGAGCCCGATTACCAGTGTCGGGCCAGACAGCCTCCCCTAGCTCTTAGTGGAGGACTCAGGGGATAGGCTATGGATAGCTAGGGGTATTCCCTGAGTTATACGGGTGAGGGGGCCGCTACCCCCTCTAGGGCTGTCCTGTACTGGCAACTTGTTAAATAAATATACGTGTGCCTCAACTCCGTTGTCAAGCGTCTTCGACGGGTACTTCATCTGGCGTCAGAAGTGGTAAAAATGGAAACGCGCCATACAGCTCGGACCAGGGTACCACAAGAGGAGGACGCCGCGGAGATCGCCGAGCCCGAGACAGAGCAACAAGATGGGGTGCAGCCGGAGCCTGGCGCCTTCTCACCGGGACGTCAGCATGGAGAGGGGCCGCAGCCAGATGCACTACGACTGGCTCACGAACGGCTGGCGGAGCTACTTTATGCCGCTGCCGCCACACTGGAAGGCATTACGCGGTTGGGGGCTGGTGGTCCACCGCAGGGCGAGGAGAACCGGCGGACGGAGCACTTTCCCGCCATTTCAGCGACTTCACAATTTGAATTTCCCGCCATGGACGCCGCGGCTGTTCGGGGCGTGGCCAGCTTAGACATCGGCTCCGACATCGCCGTCGCCGGGGCTGCAGCGTCATCGCAGCCGAAGGATGCGTCATCGCTGCCGCGACAGGCGATGCCATCGGCCGGTCGCGCCGAGGCACCGCCAAAGGGAGGTGAAAGCAACCTGCGGGAGTCCACATCGACCGCTGCGCTTCACCAAAGGCTGCCCCCGCTGAAGGAATTCATCGGTGCGGAGGGTGACTGGGGCGGCTTCCGGCGACGCTTCCTCGCCCATCAGGAGATGGCGCGGTGGTCCGACGAGGAGGCCCTTTGCGCGCTGCCGGCGCTCCTCGATGGGGACGCGCTCGCCGCACTCACGTCGGCGCCAAAAGACAAGCGGGCTACACTACCAATGGCGCTACAGCTGCTGGCCGGGGTCTATGGACCTTCAGCCGAATGCCGTCAGCAGTTCTACGATCGCAGGCGGGGTGAAAAAGAGTCGCCTCTGGCTTTCCGGACAAGTCTTCTGGCGCTGGCAAAAACAGCCTTTCCCCCGCATGGACGACGACGGCGTGGACGCAATGGTCGCGGAGAAGATCCTCCTCTTGGCGGACGACCTCGACATCGTCGTCATCGCACAAGGGGATGCAGAAATGACCTCCCTCCAGGCTGCGCGACTCCTCCACGCCAACCTTCTGCAGCAGCGGCGAAAGGCAAACAGGGCATCGGCTGGGCGTGCGGTGGCTGCAGCCACCCTTCCGTCAGAAGAACTTTATGCCGTCGACCATCGACGGCAACAGACAACGGGGGCGCGGCCGGGTCGGGACGGGCCGAGGCGTTTCGACCGTCCATCGTCTCCATCGGCGCTCCCGCGGTGCTTCAACTGCGGCATCCGGGGCCATGTCGCCTCGGGGTGCCGTTCTCCTCGACAGCGGGGGACGACGCCTCGACAGGACGCCGGCCCTCCTCTTCCTCCTCCCAAGCTCCAGCACCATGATCCGGCGAGTCGCGGCACCTCACATGTTTGGCCAACGCACCCACCTGTCGCACACTCTCGCACCGTAACGAACGGGGGGCCGGTGGGGCGCTGCGATGGACCGGCGCGGATCACTGCGGGGACTCAAATCGAGCCCGAGCGGTGGTCCGTGTTGGCCCATCGCGTGGTGGCCGCGGCGTCGGGATCGTCGGCCGTGGTCGGTTACATTGATGGGGTGGAGGTACGCATCATAGTCGATACAGGGGCATCGGCGACAATTATTTCGGAACTAATTTACAATATTCTACCGGTGCAGAGCCGTCCTTTGCTACCGGTTAATGTCCCTTTCTATGCCGCTAACGGGGGCTCTCTCGGCATCGTGGGACAGATTCGAGCGCAAATTTCTATCGGGGACATCAAATTGTCGGGGCCGATTTTTGTCTCCTCCTCACTGGCAGTTCCGTGCCTGCTGGGGACGGACTTCTTGGGCAGGATGCCAATTCGTATTTTGATCGACCAAGGATGCATTGAGCTTCCGTCGGGGCGACGTATGGCGTTCCTGCCTTCCCCTGTAGCGACTCGGACGGCGTTCGCGACGGTACCGGCGTTCGTCGTAAAAACAGTGCGTGTGCCGCCGGGGGCACAAATGCTGGTACCTCTTAAACTTCGTAGGCCCTTCGCTAAGGGTGTTGGGGATCAGGGTGTTGTGCTGGGGCCGTCTAGGGCCGGGGTTAATGGGCCTCATTTAATTCCGGCCCAGACCATCGTAAGGGGGGACGAGGATCCCTTCATCGCGGTCCTCAATGTCGGGTCGCAGACAGTAGTGGTTCCCCAAGGGACTGTGCTCGCTCACGCGACGCCGGTGCCCTGCGAGGAACCTGCCGTGAACCACATTGACACTGCTGCTCGGACGCACCCGCATTCGGACGGCGATGAAGGGTGGCTCGACGCGCTTTGTGCGGGATCGACGAACCTGTCCAATTTAGAGCGCCAACGGCTTAGATCGCTGCTAAAGGAATTTTCCGACGTTTTCAGTCGGAATAAATACGATTTGGGTTGTACTCACCTGCTGCGTCACCATATTGACACGGGTGACAGCGCGCCTATTCGCCAAAATCCTTTTCGGTTGAGTCCCGCCGAAAAGGACCATGTCAAATCGGCTGTCGATGACATGTTAGCCGCCGACATTATCTCTCCCTCTACCAGCCCTTGGGGAGCACCGATTGTCCTGGTTAAGAAACAGGATGGCTCGTTGCGGTTTTGCGTAGATTTCCGTCGCCTTAATAAGGTTTCGGTTGCCGACGCATACCCGCTCCCACGGATGGACGAATCGCTGGACGCCTTGGCGGGAGCGCGATTCTTCTCCACACTAGATTTACTTTCGGGATTCTGGCAGCTTCCTCTGGACGATGATTCGAAGCCTAAAACCGCTTTCCGTACACCGCACGGCCTGTTCCAATTCAACCGGTTGCCGATGGGCTTACACTCAGCGCCGGCAACCTTCCAGCGGTTGATGGAATTGGTTTTGGCTGGATTGCAATGGGAATCGTGCCTGATTTATTTGGATGACGTAATTGTTTTTGGAAGAACCTTTGACGAACATCTCCAGAGGCTGCGGGCGGTTTTCCAAAGGATGCGGGCTGCTAATTTGAAATTTAAGCCCCAAAAATGCTATTTGTTTCGCGAGTCAGTGCGTTATTTGGGGCACATCGTGGGGCGCTCGGGTATTGCTACCGATCCCGCCAAAACGCAGTGTGTCAGCTCCTGGCCAATTCCGACCTCGGTGGGGGAGGTGAGGAGTTTTATTGGCTTCGCTTCATATTACCGACGGTTCGTCGCTAATTTTGCTACAATTGCCAAACCCCTACATGCTTTGACATCAAAAGGGGTTCGGTTCCACTGGGGTCGGGATGAGGAAGTAGCTTTCTGCTCCCTTCGGGATGCATTGGTGAAGGCTCCTCCTTTGACTTACCCCGATTTTTCGAGGCCGTTTTTGCTCGACACCGACGCGAGCAACACAGGTATCGGAGGCGTGCTTTCCCAGGTGGTTGATGGCGTGGAACGGGTGGTTGCGTACGGCAGTCGGGTGTTGTCTCCAGCGGAGCAAAAATATTGTGTCACCCGTAGAGAACTGTTGGCAATTGTTTTCTTCATCCAACAGTACCGCCCATATCTGTACGGTCAGCATTTCACTGTCCGTACGGATCATGCGGCACTGCAGTACGCCCTGAAGGTTCAACAGCCATCGGGACAATTGTCCCGATGGCTGGAGGTCCTCCAGGATTTCGATTTTGACACCACCTATCGTAAGGGCATTCGCCACACAAATGCGGACGCTCTGTCGCGCATGCCAACCACCTCCGAATGCGCATGCCTCCTGGGGTCGGGGCGTTGCAAGCCAGCTGGGGACATGACGGTTCCAGTCCTGGCGGCCGCCGCCGATGTTGACACATCGCTCCCCGATGAGATCGGGAAACAGGGAAGGGATTCCCTGCTTGGGTTGCCTGTGATTGAGTGGGGACGCCTCCAGATGGAGGACGCCTCCCTCCTCGCGCTGCGTCGTCGCGCCAGGGAGAGGGGGTGTGGGACGGGTGATGCCGACAATTGGGAAATACACGCGGGCTTGCTCATGCATTGGGACGGTAAATCCCACCGTCACCGGCTGGTAGTTCCTGCGGGGTTACGGGGTAAGGTGGTGTGGGCTGCTCATGAGCGCCTCCTCCACCTGGGTACCCAAAAGACCCTCGCCTCGCTCCAGCTGGATTTTTTTTGGCCGGGCATGACACGGGATGTCACGGATCTCCTGGCAGCATGCCCCCGGTGTGCGCAACGCAAACCACCAGCTCGGGAGTCGAACCCGCCGTTGCAGTCCATCACAGTCTCCAGGGTGAACGAACTCGTAGCGTTGGATATCCTGGGGCCGTTTCCCGCCACCCCTAGGGGCAATAGATATTTGCTAACAGGGGTCGAATACTTCACACGCTGGCCTATGGCCTGGCCCCTGGCAAATCAGTCGGCAGCAGCCATCGTGGACGCCTTTGTCCAAGGCTACGTCATGGACAAAGGTGCTCCGGAGCGGCTGCTGACCGACCAGGGTAAAAATTTTTCCGGGAACCTCCTCAAACAAGTCTGTGAGCTCCTAGGTACAAAGAAGATTCGTACCTCTCCCTATCACCCACAAACTGACGGGATGGTCGAGCGTCTGCATCGTACCATCACGTCTATGTTGTCGCACCTGGTTTCGGAGTCACAGACCAATTGGGACTTGCAAATTCA
This sequence comes from Lethenteron reissneri, assembly GCF_015708825.2. Lineage (NCBI taxonomy): Eukaryota > Metazoa > Chordata > Hyperoartia > Petromyzontiformes > Petromyzontidae > Lethenteron > Lethenteron reissneri. The sequence continues at coordinate 84,433 of NW_026891114.1, forward strand.
GGGGGTCCTGGCAGCATATCGATTGGCCCCCCATGCTGCCACGGGATTTTCACCCTTCTTTCTCATGTATGGTCGCGAACATGACCCACCTGTTCGGGCACAGCTGCAGATCCCCGCGCCTCTAGGTAAAATTAAATTGGACGAGCACGTTAAATTTAACCTTCGAAAGCTAACTGAGGCGCGGGATGCTGCCATGCTCAATTCCCGCATGCGCCAAAAGGCGAATGAGCGCCTCAGACTCGCGCGCGCGCACGTGCTGCAGTGGAAGCCAGGGGACAGGGCATGGCTGCACTGTCCCCAGGTACCGCTTGCGACCTCCTCGAAACTGGTACGGCCATGGCGGGGCCCCGTCGAGGTGGTCGAGGTTTTGCGACCGCAGTGCGTTCGTATCAAGTGGGGGAGGCGCCGGTGGTTCGTTCACCCCTCTAGACTAAAACCCTTCGTTGCGGTGCGGGACTCTGCTCCACACGCGCAGGGCCAAGCATGTGAGGGGTCGACCGACCCGGAGGGTCCGCCTCTGTTGATCTCACCTGACGTCTTGCCGGTTGCCCCGCCCCCAGGTTCTCCCGGAATGACGGGCTCGCGCACATCCCTCACGGGGGATGCCGAGGGTCCCGCCACTCCAATTGCGGACTCGCCTCGGATGGGACAGCGGCCACCGAATGGTCCGCCATCTGAGGTTGGCCCTTGTGACGGGCCTGCGGCAAGGACGCGCGCTAAAATGCGCAGACTCTTATAAAAACACTGGAACGCGAACAAGAAGTGAAAACGAAACGAAAATAAGAAGAAAATTTTTTTTTATTTTTTTTTGCGTTTTCTGGTACACTTTCGTGTGCTATTGTTGCTGGACGCTGCGTTCGTGTGGCGCTCTTGGCGCGTTGTTGTATTATGGCTGTGTGTGTGTGTGCGTCTTGTGTGCGTGTTGTGCGTGCGCTGAGGGTTCCGGGAAATGTACATATCTTGCCTCTACGGATTTCGTATTTATTCGGGGGGGGGGGGCGCGTCGGTTTGTTCTCCCTTTAGGGGCATTGTTAGTGTTGTTGTTTAATTCTCGTTCTGTTAAATGGAAAAAATGGGGCACACACGGGGGGAGTCAAGGGGTAAAGATTCATTGGTTGAAATTGTTGCAGCCGGGACGGCTGCGAGCTATGCGGGGGGGAGTGATGTAGGGATGTTGGAGAGAGGGCCGTTATGCATGGCAGCCTATGGGAAAGAAACACAGTGGGCGGGGCTACGTGTGTGCACAGGGAGATGCCCTCTGCGACGTCCGAGCCAGACACCCTGGGGGGGGCTGGTTCGGCGTTACGATCCCCCGGGGCCCCACCCCTCAAGGAGGGTTGGGTATAAAAAGGGGTCGTTATATGGGCTTAGTCAGTTATGTTATAGTTAAGCTAAGAAGTCGGAAGACGTCGTAGCTAGAGCCCTGGACTCCCCCTGATCGCCGCCCTTATCAGGGCCCCACGGGATCAGGCTCGAGCCAGTGGCGTGGTCCCGTGAACCAGAGCCAGTGCTCTGGGACTCCGGGTACCGAGCCCGATTACCAGTGTCGGGCCAGACAGCCTCCCCTAGCTCTTAGTGGAGGACTCAGGGGATAGGCTATGGATAGCTAGGGGTATTCCCTGAGTTATACGGGTGAGGGGGCCGCTACCCCCTCTAGGGCTGTCCTGTACTGGCAACTTGTTAAATAAATATACGTGTGCCTCAACTCCGTTGTCAAGCGTCTTCGACGGGTACTTCACACACACACAAGTGCAACACAACAACAACCGCCATTCGCCACTAAGTGGCGTTGACGTCACTTGCGCCAGGCCATGTGCGCCTTGAGGCTACCACGTGAAGTGTCGAACGCCCGCTGGCAGGAGGTCACGGGGCAGACCCAGCAGGTGCCACGGGTCAACTGACACACACACACGTGCACACACACACACACACGTGCGCGCGTGTGTGTGCGTGTGCGTTCCCTGTGTGTGTGTGCGTAGCCCCACGCCGGAGGTGAGCTGGAGCAAGTGGGGTGGGATGTTGTTGTCGTCGGATGAGGAAGCCGCCCCCCTCGCCGCACCCCCCGGCACGGCTCCGGCACGAGGCCGGCACGACCCCGGCACGACGCTGGCCATCCGCAACGCGACGCTGTCACACGGCGGCAGCTACCAGTGCCGCGCCGTCAACAGCGAGGGCGTGGCGCTGCACACCGTCACGGTCACCGTGGAAGGTGTGCGCCTGTGTGTGTGTGTGTGCACCTGTGTGTGTGTGTGTGTTTGCGCCTGTGTGTGTGTCTGTGTGTGTGTGTTTGTGCCTGTGTGTGTGTCTGTGTGCCTGTGTCTGTGTGCACCTGTGCGTGCGTGTGCCTGCGTGTGCCTGCGTGTGTGCGTCCGTGCGCCTGTGTGTGTGCCTGCGTGTGTGCGTGCGTGTGTGTGCGTGCGTGTGCCTGCGTGTGCGTGTGCGTGCGCCTGTGTGCGTGCGTGTGTGTGTGCGTGCGTGTGCGTGCGTGTGCGTGCGTGTGCCTGTGTGTGTGCCTGCGTCTGTGCGTGTGCGTGCATGTGTGTGCCTGTGTGTGTGCCTGTGTGTGTGCCTGTGTGTGTGCGTGTGTGTGTGTCTATGTGCGTGCCTGTGTGTGTTTGTGCCTGTGTGTGTATGTGTGCCTGTGTGCACCTGTGTGTGCCTGCGTGTGTCTGTGTTCACCTGTGTGTGCGTGCGTGTGTATGTGTGTGCGTGCGTGTGCCTGCGTGCGTGTGCCTGTGTGTGTCTGTGTGTGTGTGTGCCTGTGTGTGTGTGTCTGTGTGCCTGTGTGCGTGTGCGCCTGTGTGTGTCTGTGTGTGCCTGTGTGTGTGTCTGTGTGCCTGTGTGTGTGTGCCTGTGTATGTGTGCGTGCGTGTGCCTGTGTGTATGTGTGTGTGCCTGCGTGTGTGTGTGCCTGCGTGTGTGCGTGCCTGTGTGTGTGCCTACGTGTGTGCGTGCGTGTGTGTGTGTGTGCGTGCGTGTGTCTGCGTGCGTGTGTGTGCGTGCCTGTGTCTGCGTGCGTGTGTGTGCGTGTGCCTGCGTGTGTGCCTGTGTGTGTGTGCGTACGTGTGCCTGCGTGTGTGCCTGCGTGTGTGTGTGTGCGCCTGCGTGTGTGTGTGCATGCGTGTGCGTGTGCCTGCGTGCGTGTGCCTGCCTGCGTGTGTGTGTGTGCGTGTGTGTGTGTGCGTGCGTGTGCGTGTGCCTGCGTGCGTGTGCCTGCCTGCGTGCGTGTGTGTGCGTGTGTGTGTGTGCGTGTGTGTGTGTGTGCGTGTGTGTGCGTGTGTGCGCGTGGCGGAGTGGTGGCTCAGGTGTTAGCGCCACTCCGCTACGAACCCGGCAACAACCTCGAGTTCCCATTCACAGCCGGGGGTCTGCCTCCATTCTCCCTCCGCTGTCTGGTGGTGCTGCTGCTGCTGGGGTGGTGGTCCCTGTCTATAGGAAGCCGGCCACACCGATGGTGACTGACACCTCGCTTTGTTCATTTCCATCAGCCGCCTTTCCCTATCGCAGGTGGGGACCCCCCCCCCACCCACCCACCCCCCTGTCTGGTTCTGCCTTGACACTCGCTGGTGCCGCGCGACACTTGCTGGTGCCGTGTGAAAGTCACGTGGGTTTGTTCGTCCGAGAGCCGGTCCGCCTGTGAGCTACGTAGCTCAGTGGACCTGCCTGGTAACCACACATGTGTGATGTCTAGTTGACAAGCAAGGGACATTGTCTAACCCCTCCTCCCCCCCTGTCCCCTCCGCCCCCCCTCCTCCTCTTCCTCCCTCCTCCTCCTCCCCCCTCCCTCCTCCCCCCCCTCCTCCTCCCCCCCTCCTCCTCCTCCCCCCCCTCCTCCCCCCCTCCTCCTCCCCCCTGCCTCCTCCTCCCCCCTCTCCTCCTCCTTACCCCTTTTCCTCCTCCCCCCTCCTCCTCCTCCCCTCGCTCCCCCTCCTCCTCCCCCCCGCCCCCCCCCCTCCCGCCCTCTGCAGCGAAGCCGCACTGGTTCGCTCCGCTGCCAGAGAGCCGCAGCTACGCGCCGGGGGACAGCGCCAAGCTCACGTGCTTCGCAAGCGGAATCCCCGCACCGACCATCCGCTGGTTCCTCAACGGTGTGCCCATCGACGGTGAGACGCGGGGGGGGGGGGGGGGGTCAGTCTCGCTCGCCCACTCGCCCCGCCCGCTCACTCGCGGATCGATCGCACGCTCGCTCGCCCGCTTGTCCACCGACGTGCACGTGCACACGCTCGTCAGCCGATCGCTCGGTCGACCGATCGCGGTAAAATCACACGCTCGGTCAACCAGTCGCCCGCTCACTCGCCCACTCACTCGCCACGCTCACTCATCGCTCACTCGCCGCTCACTCGCCCGCTCACTCGCCCGCTCAACCCGCCCGCTCACTCGTCCGCTCACTCGCCCGCTCACCCGCCCGCTCACCCGCCCACTCACCCGCCCGCTCACTCGCCCGCTCACTCGCCCGCTCACTGGCCCGCTCACTCGCCCGCTCACCCGCCCGCTCACCCGCCCGCTCACTCGCCCGCTCACTCGTCCGCTCACTCGCCCGCTCACCCGCCCGCTCACCTGCCCACTCACTCGCCCGCTCACTCGTCCGCTCACTCGCCCGCTCACTTGCCCGCAATGTGCACGCCCTCACCCAGCCGGTCGCACGCTCACCCACAGGACGTAGCGAAGTGAGCCGGATCACGCCGCGTTGCGCTAAATGCATCCTGCCAAACAATGCCAAATCGCGCTCAGACCATTCCACATCGTGGTTAAAATCGTTCCGCATCGTGCGCCGAGACCGCGCCAAACCGTGCCGGGCGTCGTGCCGCCGTGCCACGGAGCAGAAGCCCCCGCGGTGCCGGACCGGCGGGTGGACCGCAACTTCCTGACGCTGACCCGGCTGCGGGAGGAAGACACCGGCGTGTACCAGTGCCAGGCCTCCAACCGTCACGGCACCATCCTGGCCAACGCCTACGTCAACGTTCTGGGTGAGAGCCGCACGTAGCCAACTATGACGGTCGGAGGTGCGGGGGAAGGACGACTGAGTCTCTGTGCGAATCTGTGGGTCTCTGTGTGGTGAGTCTGTCGGTCTCTGTGTGGTGAGTCTGTGGGTCTCTGTGTGGTGAGTCTGTGGGTCTCTATGTGAGTCTGTGGGTCTCTGTGTGAGTCTGTGGGTCTCTGTGTGAGTCTGTGGGTCTCTGTGTGGTGAGTCTATGGGTCTATGTGTGAGTCTATGGTTCTCTGTGTGAGTCTATGGGTCTCTGTGTGAGTCTCTGGGTCTCTGTGTGAGTGTGGATCTCTGTGTGAGTTTGTGTGTGAGTCTCTGGGTCTCTGTGTGAGTCTATGAGTGTCTGTGTCTGTGTAAGTCTACTAGCTGTACTACCCGGCTTCGCCCGGGACTTGTATCCACCACGGCCGGCCGCCTTTGTCTCCCCAGTGGCGATGTTAATACGCCACACCAGTTACTCGTTTGAGGCTGAGTCGACCTATGGGAGGTTCAAATAATCTTGACTGGTGGTGGCCATGAGCGGGAATCGAACTCGGTTCGCCGGGTTGGTAGCGCAGCGTAGCGTTAACCACTACACCCACCGCTCCTCACACACACAGACGCACAGACACACACACAGACACACACACAGACACACGCAGACACACACAGACAGACACAGACAGACACACAGACACACAGACAGCACGCTAACCACTACACTACCGCTCCCCACACACCACACACGCACACACACAGACACACACACAGACACACACACACAGACACACAGACAGACACACACACACAGACACACAGACAGCACGCTAACCACTACACTACCGCTCCCCACACACCACACACGCACACACACAGACACACACACAGACACACACACAGACACACACACACAGACACACACACACAGACACACACACACAGACACACACACACAGACACACACAGAGGCAGCACGCTAAGCACTACACTACCGTTCCCCCTACACACCACACACGCACACACACAGACACACACACAGACACACACACAGACACACACACAGACACACACACAGACACACACACACAGACACAGGCAGCACGCTAAGCACTACACTACCGTTCCCCCTACACAACACACGCGCACACACACAGACACACACACAGACACACACACACAGACACACAGACAGACACACAGACACACACACAGACACACACACACAGACACACAGACACACAGACAGCACGCTAACCACTACACTACCGCTCCCCACACACCACACACGCACACACACAGACACACACACAGACACACACACACAGACACACAGACAGACACACACACACACAGGCAGCACGCTAAGCACTACACTACCGTTCCCCCTACACAACACACGCGCACACACACAGACACACACACAGACACACACACACAGACACACAGACAGACACACACACACAGACACACAGACACAGGCAGCACGCTAAGCACTACACTACCGTTCCCCCTACACAACACACGCGCACACACACAGACACACACACACAGACACATAGACAGACACACACACACACAGACACAGGCAGCACGCTAAGCACTACACTACCGTTCCCCCTACACAACACACGCGCGCGCGTCCATAGGTACACATACACGCGCTTGCTGCAGACACACACATACACACACATACATACACGCACATACACACAAACACATACACACACATACACACACATGCATACACACAGACATACACATACATACAAACACACACATACATACACACAAACATACACAATACACACACACATACATACAGACACACACATACATACACACAAACACATACAGACACATACATACACACATACATACAGACACACAGACATACACATAAACACATACACACATAGTCATGACCCGGCTTTGCCCGGGACTTGTATCCACCACGCCCGGCCGCCTTTGTCTCCCCAGTGGCGATGTTAATACGCCACACCAGTTACTCGTTTTGAGGCTGAGTCCCTCACTCGCCACTCTGCCTCCCTCGCCACTCTGTAGAGGACGTGAAATTTGTATGAATTTACCTCAGAGTGGCGTGTTGGGTGTCGAGGCCTAGCACCGTGCAGAGCCTCACGCCTTGCCTGATTTTCCCACCTGGCGAACGCTGGGTACGGGTGCCGGTCCCCCCCCCCCCCGCGCTATTAAAAATGGCGTCCACCCCGCGGCGAAAAGTTGCTACTCGTTGCCAGGGGCAACCGCCGTCCAATGAAAGCGGCGAAGGCGTCGTTAGCTGTTGCCAGGGGCAACCGCCGTCCAATGAAAGTGCGTATGGTCCGAAATCCACACACACATACACAGACAGACAGACATGCACGATTTTATATATATAGATGTGTCTCAGTGTGTGTATATGGGTCTCTGTGTGAGTCTGTGGGTCTCTATGTGAGTCTGTGGGTCTCTGTGTGAGTCCTCTCGGTAAACATCTGTCTTGCTTCTCCTCGTGTTGCTCCCCCCTTCAAATCCTCCCTCTCCTCCCTCCCCCTCCACATTCCACCTCCTGTGTTCCGTGGAGGGATAACCACTCAGTGTCTCCCTCCGCTCCTCATTCTCCAATCTCCTGTCTCTCTCTCTCACTTCCCTCCTGAAGCTTCCCTCGTCAACTCCTGCCACCACCACCCCCCAAGATCTCCTCCTGCTTCACCTGGTGGCATCTCTGCTGTGGTTCCACAACATTCCTCTACACTGTGAGATCTCTTTTAGCAGTGGCAAAATATAGTAGTAGATTTTTACCCTTTTAAACTGGTACAAAACTGACACCTTTATTCAAGGCATCATGTTTGCAATAACCACAACACAAGTAGTCAAAAAAGCAAACAAAAAGAAGCAATTCTGATAATGATAATAATATGCACTGTCTTTGATGTTGATTGGTCCACACCCGAGACAGCTTTCTTTAGAGCCTAGTCCCCATTGGTGTTGGACTAGATGACACCAGAAGGCGTACCACTGGTAAAAGAGATCTCATAGTGTAAATGCTTACTTAGAGCTCTCAATACTCTGATATTGCACTGTGTTTGAGTTGTATCAAGGACAGTGCATATTATTATCATTATTAGAGTTACTTCTTTTTGTTTGCTTTTTTGACTACTTGTGTTGTGGTTATTGCAAACATGATGCCTTGAATAAAGGTGTCAGTTTTGTACCAGTTTAAAAGGGTTAAAACCTACTACAACATTCCTCTAACTCAGCAACCCTCCCTCCCCCTGTCTCTGCCCCCCCCCACCTCTCCCACAGCCGTGGCCCCACGGATGCTGTCGAAGCCGGACAGGCTGTACACGGCCACAGAGGGACAGGCCGCGTACTTAGAATGTGCCGTGTTTGGGTTGCCACGTCCCAACATCCTGTGGTGAGACCGACGCTGGCCCGGCTACTTTACTGCCTCCATGAACTAAACACTGTCAAGGATGACGTAGTGTAGTTCATACTGGTAATTCTCTAACCCTAATACTGATTTAAAGCTTTCGTGACTGCAGGGATTCATCTTCTTGGTTCTTTCGGTAAAGTCATCACGTAGAAGGGAAATAATAAAATTATAAAAATAGAACATAATAAAATACAATTCTCACGACGTTTCGGCCACAACGCAAGCAGCTGTCCGCAGATGAAGAACTGCTGTATGTGTGTGTGACACACACAGTGAAACTGCTGTGTGTGTGTGTACAACACACACAGTGAAACTGCTGTGTGTGTGTGTACAACACACACAGTGAAACTGCTGTGTGTGTGTGTACAACGCACACAGTGAAACTGCTGTGTGTGAGTGTACAACACACACACACAGCAGTTTCACTGTGTACAACACTCAAGACTCCCTCCCCCCCCCCCCCTCTTTGCTTACGCCGCGCACCGCCAGGTTCCAGGGCGACCACGGCGCATCCCTGGCGAGCGAGCGCCACCAAACCTTCGCCAACGGCACGCTGCTCATCTCGGACCTGTCGCCTGCCGACTCCGACACGTACACCTGCTACGCAGTCAACAAGCTGCACCACCAGCAGCTCCAGGCACGCCTCTACGTCGAAGGTTTGCACACCGAGACCGATAGACTCATCACAACGAGACCGATAGACTCACACAGAACCATAGACTCACCACACAGAGACCCATAGACTCACACAGACCCATAGACTCATCACACAGAGACCCATAGACTCGTCACACTGAGACCGATAGACTCACACAGACCCATAGACTCATCATGCAGAGACCCATAGACTCATCACACAGAGACCCATAGACTCATCACACTGAGACCGATAGACTCACACAGACCCATAGACTCATCACACAGAGACCCATAGACTCATCACACAGAGACCCATAGACTCATCACACAGAGACCCATAGACTCATCACACAGAGACACATAGACTCATCACACAGAGACCGATAGACTCACACAGACCCATAGACTCATCACACCGAAACCCACAGACTCATCACACAGAGACCCATAGACTCACACAGACCCATAGACTCATCATGCAGAGACCCACAGACTCACCACACAGAGACCCACAGACTCACCACACAGAGACCCACAGACTCATCACACAGAGACCCACAGACTCACCACACAGAGACCCACAGACTCATCACACAGAGACCCATAGACTCATCACACAGAGACCCATAGACTCATCACACAGAGACCCATAGACTCATCACACAGAGACACATAGACTCATCACACAGAGACCGATAGACTCACACAGACCCATAGACTCATCACACCGAAACCCACAGACTCATCACACAGAGACCCATAGACTCACACAGACCCATAGACTCATCACACAGAGACCCATAGACTCATCACACTGAGACCGATAGACTCACACAGACCCATAGACTCATCATGCAGAGACCCACAGACTCACCACACAGAGACCCACAGACTCACCACACAGAGACCCACAGACTCACCACACAGAGACCCACAGACTCACCACACAGAGACCCACAGACTCATCACACAGAGACCCATAGACTCATCACACAGAGACCCATAGACTCATCACACAGAGACCCATAGACTCATCACACAGAGACCCATAGACTCACACAGAGCCATAGACTCATCACACAGAGACCATAGACTCATCACACAGAGGCCCATAGACTTACACAGACCCAGACTCACCACACAGAGACCCATAGACTCATCACACAGAGACCCATAGACTCACACAGACCCATAGACTCATCACACAGAGACCCATAGACTTACACAGACCCAGACTCACCACACAGAGACCCATAGACTCATGAGTCTATGGGTCTCTGTGTGATGAGTCTATGGGTCCAGCAGAGGTCGTCTCGGCCACGTCCATGCCCTCCCTCCCTTCTCTCGCTCGCAAAGACACGTGGATCCCCCCGCTAACGCAGCATCTTTGTCGGTTATAAACATTCAGGCTGCTTTGCCAATCGCTCGCCGCTGTCTCCCCTTCCCATTGGTAACTGTCCCCCCACAGTCGCCAGCAGCAGCTCGGAGCCGGGAGCGGTGTCACGCGGTGACCCGGCACGGCCCAGCGCCACACCACGCACGCCGCAGGGCGGGGACACAGGCCTCTGGGACTACATCACCACCACCGCCGCAACCGACGCCACGACCGCCGATAGCACCACCACCACCACAACCACTCGGCAGTGCTTCTACGGCGTGAGCACAGCGTCGGCATGCACGCCGCCAGGCAGCGGTGGAGGTGCCAGCGCTGACGACGGTGAGTTCCTCTCCTCCCTCCCGCCACGATCGCAGCGACGCCAAAATGTTAACTACCTCGCCCGATGCGCAGGAGTTTGCGGGTTCGATCCTGACCCTGACGATGCCTGTACGTTTGTTGTCCGCGTGTCTCTCTCCCTGCGGTTGCGTCGATTTCCTTGCGCAATCGCAAGTGAGATTTGTGGGAAAAGTCCACGATGTTTTTCATTTGCCGGACAGCTTCAATGGAGCCAGTTGGATCGCTGTGCACAAGATGGCGGCGATGGCTTGTCTAGTCTCCAGGGGGGTTCGTGTATCAGGTAGATCGATGGTGGCCGCTGATTATGAAAGACGAACCAGGAGGGTCACCAAGGCAGTGAAATGAGTCCGGTCCCAGTGTTTTTTATTATCGATGAAAAGTCACATCGCTCGTGGCACGGGCGACTACGACGCTCGCCGTTGCTGGATTTCTCTCTGCTCTCCGTGACCCCCCGACCCCCCACCCCCAGCCCGCTCCTCGTCAGAAGAAGAGGCGGTCGCCACGACGACTCAGAGCCCCTTCGTCAGCCCCACGGTGGGCGTCGTGGTGGTGGCGGCGGCAATGCTCCCGCTGGTGACGCTTGCAGTGGTCGCCGCGTGCCTGTGAAGGCGGCGGCGGCGGCAGCAGAGCCCCCTGGTGAGCGGCAGTGGCATCGTGGAGTGACCAATCAATCAAGCGTCGTGGCAGTACAGGTTCTTTCGGTAAAGTGACGTATAAAGAGAAAATAATAAATTAAATACTAGCATACGACGTTTGGACTGCAACGCAAGCAATCGTCATCAGGTATAAATGAAATGGAAACACAAATCTAGTATACTTAGAAATGTAATACAACAGAGAGTCGGAACAGGACCCTGCGGGGTGGGCTGGTAGGAACGAATAACCAAAGAATATAAACATAATGTATTATTACACTTGTTTAGCCAGGAAAGCCCCACTGAGTCTAAAGGTTTTTGTAGGGTCCTGCCAAGTGTTTGCAGTAGGGGGCGATGTTGCTACACCGAATCGGACGATACGAAGATAGAGTTTGAGGCCTAGTTCTAGGCTTTAGGCCTAGCTCTAGGCTTTAGGCCGCCGTGAGTTAATTTTAAATTTAAATGTTTTTATATTTATGTAAAAGCTTTAAATTTAAATGTTTCTATTTAAAAGCATCAGGGAATGTAACATTGTTAAACATTAACTCCCTTGCACACATGCGGGGGTACGATACGAAGGGAAAGTGATAGGCGTAGTTCGAGGCTTTATGCCTAGCTGTAGGCTTTAGGGCGCTGTGAGTTTTTTATTTAATTTCAAAGTTTTAATTAAAAGCTATCTCAGGGAATTATAAGGGAATGTTACACTTGTTTAGCCAGGAAAGCCTCATTAATTGAAATGTTTTAATTAAAAGCTATCTGAGGGAATTATAAGGGAATGTACACTTGTTTAGCCAGGAAAGCGTCACTGAGTAAAGGTTTTTGTAGGGTCATGCCAAGTGTTTGCAGTAGGGGGCGATGTTGCTACACGGACGGACGGACGGAAAAACGGACGTACGATATAATCTATTGTAGGCTGGTCCACTTTGTTCCTACCAGTATAACATAACAGTCAACACCCCACCTGGTTGATTACGTTCTTCCTGAGAATGCTAAATTTGAGAGAGAGATAAAACACAAAAGAGTTGTTTCTATTTGTTGCATTTTGACTGCTTGTGTTGTGGTTATTGCAAACATGATGCCTTGTATAAAGGTGTCAGTTTTTGTACCAGTATAAAGGGTAAACACCTACTACGTGTGTGTAGTTGCCGTGGTGCGGTACCTGTGCTCAGCAGAGACGTTCTCTTCCCATTCGCAGGATCTCAAACTTGGATAGGCGCTCTGTCCTCATCCGTTTCACTGGGAACAACAACAGCAACAACAACAACAGCAACAACAACAGCAACAGCCAAACGAGAAAACTCCGAACGCTTCCCGAAATATTGTCGTGACCAGGGTGTGGAGACCCACAGACTCACTACACAGAGACCCATAGACTCACCACACAAAGACCCATAGACTCACTACACAGAGAGCCATAGACTCACTACACAGAGACCCATAGACTCACACACAGAGACCCATAGACTCACTACACAGAGACCCATAGACTCACTACACAGAGAGCCATAGACTCACTACACAGAGACCCATAGACTCACCACACAAAGACCCATAGACTCACTACACAGAGATCCATAGACTCACTACACAGAGACCCATAGACTCACCACACAGAGACCCATAGACTCACTACACAGAGACCCATAGACTCACTACACAGAGACCCATAGACTCACTACACAGAGACCCATAGACTCACTACACAGAGAGCCATAGACTCACTACACAGATCCATAGACTCACTACACAGAGACCCATAGACTAACCACACAGAGACCCATAAACTCACCACACAGAGACCCACAGACTCACCACACAAAGACCCATAGACTCATCACACAAAGACCCATAGACTCACTACACAGAGATCCATAGACTCACTACACAGAGATCCATAGACTCACCACACAGAGATCCATAGACTCACCACACAGAGACCCACAGACTCACCACACAGAGACCCATAGACTCATCACACAAAGACCCATAGACTCACTACACAGAGATCCATAGACCCACTACACAGAGACCCACAGCCTCACCACACAGAGACCCATAGACTCACTACACAGAGATCCATAGACTCACCACACAGAGACCCATAAACTCACCACACAGAGACCCACAGACTCACCACACAGAGACCCATAGACTCACCACACAAAGACCCATAGACTCACTATACAGAGATCCATAGACTCACTACACAGAGACCCATAGACTCACCACACAAATACCCATAGACTCACCACACAAAGACCCATAGACTCACCACGTAGAGACCCACAGACTCACCACACAGAGACCCTCAGACTCACCACACAGACACCCATAGACTCACCACACAGAGACCCATAGAGACTCACCACACGACCCATGCACCTATCCTGGAACAGCAGTCAACTCATGGCACCTGCTGGGTCATTCCCGTGACTTGCTCATGCACCTAGCATGGCACAGCAGTCAACCCACGGCACCTGCAGGGTCTGTCCCGTGACTTCCTCCTCATGCACCTAGCCTGGCACAGCAGTTAACCCATGGCACCTGCAGGGTTTGTCCCGTGACTTCCTCCTCATGCACCTAGCCTGGCACAGCAGTCAACCCACGGCACCTGCTGGGTCTGTCCCGTGACTTCCTCATGCACCTAGCCTGGCACAGCACGGCACCTGCTGGGTCTGTCCCGTGACCTCCTCCTGCACCTAGCCTGGCACAGCAGTCAACCCACGGCACCTGCTGGGTCTGTCCCGTGACCTCCTCATGCACCCAGCCTGGCACAGCAGTCAACCCATGGCACCTGGGGTCTGTACCTTGACTTTTTCATGCATCTAGCCTGGCACAGCAGTCAACCCATGGCACCTGCAGGGTCTGTACCTTGACTTTCTCATGCACCTAGCCTGGCACAGCAGTCAATCCATGGCACCTGCAGGGTCTGTCCCGTGACTTTCTCATGCACCTAGCCTGGCACAGCAGTCAACCCACGGCACCTGCTGGGTCTGTCCCGTGACCTCATGCACCCAGCCTGGCACAGCAGTCAACCCATGGCACCTGCAGGGTCTGTACCTTGACTTTTTCATGCATCTAGCCTGGCACAGCAGTCAACCCATGGCACCTGCAGGGTCTGTACCTTGACTTTCTCATGCACCTAGCCTGGCACAGCAGTCAATCCATGGCACCTGCAGGGTCTGTCCCGTGACTTTCTCATGCACCTAGCCTGGCACAGCAGTCAACCCACGGCACCTGCTGGGTCTGTCCCGTGACCTCCTCATGCACCCAGCCTGGCACAGCAGTCAACCCATGGCACCTGCAGGGTCTGTACCTTGACTTTCTCATGCACCTAGCCTGGCACAGCAGTCAATCCATGGCACCTGCAGGGTCTGTCCCGTGACTTTCTCATGCACCTAGCCTGGCACAGCAGTCAACCCACGGCACCTGCTGGGTCTGTCCCTATGATGATAAGCCACTTCGCTAAGCCATCTCTCTCTCTGCGTGTGTGTCTGTCTTTGTGTGATAACTTTAATGTACATTGTATTATGGTTGTCATTGTTTGATATGCGCTGCTTGATATCGGGGAAGTTTTTTTTCTCCTGGATGTTTCTGTTGCGCGTCGTCATTTTAAGAATTTTATTTCTTCGTGTTTTTTGTTTGTTGCCGCATGGGTCACGTGGTTATACCTCAAAATAAATGAAACTTTAAACTGAAACTGTCTCCGTGTCTGTGCCTCTGTACATCTGTAACTGGAAGACATCTTCTGTAACGGGAAGACATCTTCTGTAACGGGAAGACTTATTTATACATACACACTACACTACATTATACACTACTACACTACACTATACACTACACACTACACTATACACTACACTACACTACACTAACAACACTATACACTACACTACACTAGTGCTGTGCTAGTGACGAATTGGCACGTTCTGTTACGTGACAACCCTCACTAGTTGGTGGTGATGGATTTTAACGACACATTTATATTTTTGCGATCAAACCCAAAACACCTCTTATGGATTCACCACGTTATGAACATCACATTTGCATTCATACGTTGCTTGCTTAATTGCCTCAGCAACTCGGTGTTTCGTATGGAATCTCGTCTCAAACAATCGAAGGGCGCCCCTAAGTGGCAGCTGCCCCTGTGTGGCACAAGGTGGTTGTGGGGTTTCTGGATAATATTCTTAGGTTTTTCGGTAAAGTCACGGAGGTAAAAAATTAAAATTAATAAAAGTAAATAAAAATCACGACGTTTCGATTGCAACACAAGCAATCATCATCAGGTATAAATGAAATAGCAACAAAAATTCTAACCAGAAAAACTATAGACAGACATATGAGCAGACAGATATCACCAAGATACATAGAGAGACACAGGCACAGAGAGGGAGATCGTCTCTGTGGCGAGGCCTTAAATAGGCAGGGGGCGAGGGCAGAGAGAGGGAGGGGGCAGAGACAAAATTAACATGTCAATGAGTGCGGAAAACGCGTAGTGAAGTAAGCAAGTTTGAACATTAGGAGAGAGGGAGAAAGAACACACTAAATTAAATAACCTAGATAATGTCTGGACAATGTCTGGAATTAGCACGATTTAGACCGTGACACCAACATGCAATGGACCTGTGCGTTGTGAGTGACACGTGGCTTGTCTTACATCCGCCGTGAAGCAGACTGCGCATATTTTGGTGAATGTCACTGGGGTAGCCAGCTGTGCCTGTCCGATTTGAACCTTGAACCTCTGCAATGAATAGAGAATGCGCTACCATATTGTGTGCACACACATAGTGTACACACACAATGTACACTCACTCACTGTGTACACACACAATGTACACACACACACAGTGTACACACACAATGTACACACACAGTATACACACAATGTACACACACACTCACAGTGTACACACACAATGTACACACACACTCACTGTGTACACACACACAGTGTACACACACAATGTACACACACACTCACTGTGTACACACACACATAGTGTGCACACACAATGTACACACACAGTATACACACAATGTACACACACAGTGTACACACACACAGTGTACACACACTCACTGTGTACACACAGTATACACACACAATGCACACACACACTCACTGTGTACACACACATAGTGTACACACAGTGTACACACACAGTGTACACACACACACACACACTGTGTACACACACGCTGTGTACACACACACAGTGTACACACACACTGTGTATACACAATGTAGACACACACACAGTGTACACACACAATAATGTCCACGTTGTTGTTGCTGAGCTCACGCACCCAAGGGGTCTCTGTTCAAGAGATGAGCAATGGAAATTTAATCTAAAAACTTAAACTCCAATCCAGCTGTGTGACGTCACACTCCACCGCGCTCTTGTGCGTGACGTCACCTCCGCGATGGTCACTGCTGAATCTGTGGGAGGGGAGTGTCTTGTATCCTTGAAGTGACGTCATGTCACTTTCTGCTGCCGCGTGGCGTCACGAGGTAACAGGAAGCTGCCCGCTCCGCGCTTTATCTGAAATCTGAGGTGATAAATTCTTGTGGTTGTTGTGATTGTTGTTGTGGTTGTTGTTGTTGTTTACCAAGGTAGAGCCTCTCGTAGGGATGTCAATTGAGCAGCATTGGAATCGATGTCCACGTTGGAACATTACAACGCGCGGCCTGGCCACGCGGGGCCTTGCCTCCTGCCCTCGCCTGAGTTAGTTTAGTTTGTCTTCACGCGGCTCGCCACTTTGTAACTCTGTTTTATTGTTACAGTGAGGGGACAAGTATTTGATCTAAATTTAGATTTAAAGCGTCTTTCGTGACTGCAGGGATTCAACTTCTTGGTTCTTTCGGTAAAGTCACGTAGAAGGGAAATAATAAAATAATAAAAATAAAACATAAAAATTCTTATATTATTTATTATTTTATTGTTTTTTTTTGTTGTTTTATTACTTACCTTCTACGTGACTTTACCGAAAAACAATAAAATAATTATATTATTATACCATTTTATTATGTTTTATTTTTATTATTTTATTACTGCCCTTCTACGTGACTTTACCGAAAGAACCAAGAAAAAGTATTTGATCCCCTGCTGATTGTGTACGTTTGCCCACTGACAATGAAATGATCAGTCTGTAGTTTTAATGGTAGGTTTATTTGAACAGTGAGAGACAGAATAACAAAAAAAAATCCAGAAAGACGCGTCAAAATGTTATAAATTGATTGGCATTTTAATGAGGGAAATAAGTATTTGACCCCCTCTGCAAAACATGACTTAGTACTTGGTGGCAAAACCCTTGTTGGCAATCACAGAGGTCAGACGTTTCTTGTAGTTGGCCACCAGGTTTGCACACATCTCAGGAGGAATTTTGTCCCACCACTCCTCTTTGCAGATCTTCTCCAAGTCATTAAGGTTTCGAGGCTGACGTTTGGCAACTCGAACCTTCAGCTCCCTCCACAGATTTTCTATGGGATTAAGGTCTGGAGACTGGCTAGGCCACTCCAGGACCTTAATGTGCTTCTTCTTGAGCCACTCCTTTGTTGCCTTGGCCGTGTGTTTTGGGTCATTGTCATGCTGGAATACCCATCCACGACTCATTTTCAATTCCCTGGCTGAGGGAAGGAGGTTCTCACCCAAGATTTGACGGTACATGGCCCCGTCCATCGTCCCTTTGATGCGGTGAAGTTGTCCTGTACCCTTAGCAGAAAAACACCCCCAAAACATAATGTTTCCACCTCCATATTTGACGGTGGGGATGGTGTTCTTGGGGTCATAGGCAGCATTCCTCCTCCAAACACGGCGAGTTGAGTTGATGCCAAAGCGCTCCATTTT
>NW_026891115.1:0-100000 GCF_015708825.2 Lethenteron reissneri
CCCAGAGACACTGCCCCCTCCTCCACGATCGGCGTCGTATTGCGCCTTTTGGCGTCATCTGGTCCAACCCACGTGAGACTAGGCTCTAAGGAAAGCTGTCTCGGGTGTGGACCAATCAACTTCAAGGACCATGTGAGACTAGGCTCTAAGGAAAGCTGTCTCGGGTGTGGACCAATCAACTTCAAGGACCATGTGAGACTAGGCTCTAAGGAAAGCTGTCTCGGGTGTGGACCAATCAACTTCAAGGACCATGTGAGACTAGGCTCTAAGGAAAGCTGTCTCGGGTGTGGACCAATCAACTTCAAGGACCATGTGAGACTAGGCTCTAAGGAAGCTGTCTCGGGTGTGGACCAATCAACTTCAAGGACCATGTGAGACTAGGCTCTAAGGAAAGCTGTCTCGGGTGTGGACCATCAACTTCAAGGACCATGTGAGACTAGGCTCTAAGGAAAGCTGTCTCGGGTGTGGACCAATCAACTTCAAGGAGCATGTGAGACTAGGCTCTAAGGAAAGCTATCTCGGGTGTGGACCAATCAACTTCAAGGACCATGTGAGACTAGGCTCTAAGGAAAGCTGTCTCGGGTGTGGACCAATCAACTTCAAGGACCATGTGAGACTAGGCTCTAAGGAAAGCTGTCTCGGGTGTGGACCAATCAACTTCAAGGACCATGTGAGACTAGGCTCTAAAAAGCTGTCTCGGGTGTGGACCAATCAACTTCAAGGACCATGTGAGACTAGGCTCTAAGGAAAGCTGTCTCGGGTGTGGACCAATCAACTTCAAGGACCATGTGAGACTAGGCTCTAAGGAAAGCTGTCTCGGGTGTGGACCAATCAACTTCAAGGACCATGTGAGACCAGGCTCTTAGGAAAGCTGTCTCTGGTGTGGACCAATCCACTTCAAGGACCATGTGAGACTCGGCTCTAAGGAAAGCTGTCTCGGGTGTGGACCAATCAACTTCAAGGACCATGTGGAGACTAGGCTCTAAGGAAAGCTGTCTCGGGTGTGGACCAATCAACTTCAAGGACCATGTGAGACTAGGCTCTAAGGAAAGCTGTCTCGGGTGTGGACCAATCAACTTCAAGGACAGTGCATACATTATCAGGAGTATGTGTTTTTTGTTTGTACTACGACTGCCAGGTATTGCGGTCTATGCAAACATGACT
Source organism: Lethenteron reissneri (assembly GCF_015708825.2). NCBI lineage: Eukaryota > Metazoa > Chordata > Hyperoartia > Petromyzontiformes > Petromyzontidae > Lethenteron > Lethenteron reissneri. Next base: position 1,165 of record NW_026891115.1, read on the forward strand.
CCTCGTAAAAAGGTGTCAGTTTTGTTGTCAGATCGAAGGGTAAAAAACCAATTATCATATTTTTACTGGCAAATGAGGTTCCCATGGAATAAAATAATTGTTTCCCTTCTCCGTGAGTTTACCGAAAGAACCAAGAATATGAATCCCTGCAGTCACGAAAGCTTTAAATCGAAATGTAGCTTGACGTAATGTGTTCCTGTCTATTGCGTTTAATAAACACAACGCACACACGCGTAGGAGACACCCCGTGTCACTGTCTTGCTATTGAAGGGACGTTTAATCTCTTAAACGTGAACACGAAAATCACCGACAGCAATAAACAATAAACAACCAATAACACTGGTCAACAAAATATAGATAAACACATTGGCGATAGGGCAACACTCGGGCGGATAACGCATTGATGACACTGGTCAACACAAAAAAAAAATTCTGGCCTGGACTTTTGCACCTGTTTTAGACATCTCATTTTGATGCTATCGGCATTCCCCATTTTCATTGATTTTACCCGAAATTAACTCTGTCACTTATGATTGCAAGTTGTTGCGAGTCAGTGACTGCTTTAGTGTTACAATACGGTGCTGTATGTTTAGGATAGTGTGTTTATGACCAGTGTTATAATCAACGGGCCGCTGACGACGTCCCCTCCTCTCTACAGTTCGGGAACCCGCCGTGGGAACGGGGAACTTGCGGCTCTCACGGCCACCAACCTCCCGTCGTCGCGAGGCAGTCGCCAAACGAGACTCATGTTGAGGGGGACCCCCGGGGGGCCGAGCCCCCATTCTGGCCGTCCCCGCTCTCCCCGCCGCTCTCCGCTCCCGAAGGGACCTCGCCAGTCGCACGTCACCTACCGCCCCTCGTGACCCGCCGCAGCCGCTCCGTGACCGGCTCCACCACCCCGAGCCCTCCCTCCCCCCCCCCTCCCGTCTCCCCCCCCCTCCCCCCCGCACCCCCCCGAACCTCCCACTGCAACCCCCCCCTGTGTGCGCGCAGCCCCTCTGCTTGGAGGTGTCTGGCGTTCTCCCTCGGCGTGTGCGTCTGCCGCTCTCGCGAGTCCCACGAGTCCCACGAGTGACGCCGCGTCGCGTCCACCGCTCTCGCTCTCCCGGCGCTCTCCGCCCCTCTCCCCCTCGCCGCCCCCCCCCCCCAGCTCGCGCTCCGGGGCGCTCTCCGCCGCCGCTCTGCGGGGGGGCTCCCGCTGACGGCCGTGCGAGCCGCTCCTCCGCCCTCCTGCCACCTCCGCTGCCTCCGGTGCCGCCGCCTCGCTTCATGGCAGATCGCTGCGGCTTCTTGTTGTCGTTGCTGTTGCTGTTGAGGGTGGTGATGCAGCGAGAACAGCTCCCTGTATCATCACAACCATCACCAACCATCACCACCACCACCATCAGCCATCACCATCACCACCATCACCAACCATCACCACCATCACCACCACCATCACAACCATCACCACCACCACCACCATCACAACCATCACTAACCATCACCACCATCACCACCACCATCACAACCATCACCACCCATCACAACCAACACCAACCATCACCACCACCATCACAACCATCACCACCACCACCACCACCACCATCACAACCATCACTAACCATCACCACCATCACCACCACCATCACAACCATCACCACCATCACCAACCATCACCACCATCACCACCATCACCACCACCATCACAACCATCACCACCATCACCACCATCACCACCACCATCACTACCATCACCAACCATCACCTACACGGGGGACCCTTGTCTGTGTATAGCTACTAACAGCACTTGCCCCTACAGCCTGCTAGAGGCTACACGGGGCACCTTTGTCTGTGTATAGGTGCTACTAACAGCACTTGCCCCTACAGCCTGCTAGAGGCTACACGGGGCACCTTTGTCTGTGTATAGGTGCTACTAACAGCACTTGCCCCTACAGCCTGCTAGAGGCTACACGGGGCACCTTTGTCTGTGTATAGGTGCTACTAACAGCACTTGCCCCTACATCCTGCTAGAGGCTACACGGGGGACCTTTGTCTGTGTACTTGATTTGACTCACGGGGGGGGGGGGGGTAGCAGCCCACCCCCAGCCGGCCAAGGTGCGACCTCGGCCGGCTGAGCAATCTAGCCGAGACCGGTGGCACTCCCAGGGACTAGGCCTTACCGCAGGGCTCACCGGCGCAACGCTGCGTCGACGTCTTGGGAGGGGGTCTTGAGTGATGTTCTCCGTCGTTGTGAGCTCACACGCTCAACAATGTCTTCGTGTGGAGTGCAGCAGCAGCCAGGAGGAGGAGGTCCGACGTCGCGTGCCGACACCTCGGGCAGGAGGCTGCAGGCAGCTGCGAATCTCGTGAGATTGGCAGGGCGCGTTTATAATACGTAGTGCGGATAGGCGACCACGTGACGCGAGTGCGACTCGGATTCCGTAGAACTGATAAGACTGCGCGCTGCGCCGTAGACTCAACACTGCGGCTCAGCCGACGTTTCAGGTCCCCTGGGGGGCGTGCGAGTCACGTGGTGGGGTCTGTGACGTCACGGGGCACACGGCTGACTGGTCCACTCCTGCCAAGATCGATAATATTTTTTATATTTTTTGTATTTCTCGTCACATATCTAACGTCTTAACAGGGGCTTCAAAACAGCAACATCGAGAGCGACAAGAGGTCAGTGTACTTCCAAGCTGGTTCACCAATGTGAAGATGTCACAGACACTAACGCTGGGAATTAACATTTAAAATTTGATTTAAAAAAAATATTGCGCTTGGAGAATGCGGGAATCGATCCCACGTATCTTCTTCTTCTTGGTTCTTTCGGTAAAGTCACGTAGAAGGGAAATAATAAAATAATAAAAATAAAACATAATAAAATAATTCTCACGACGTTTCGGCCACAACGCAAGCAGCCGTCCTCAGGTGAAGACCAGGTCTGTCGAGGCGACAGAGTCTGAATGAAACAGCACACGAGCTTGGAGCATGTATATAAGCTGGGCGTCTTGACAAATGAATTTGCATATCAAGATGAATTTAGCATATTTATGGAAAATGCAGGAATGTGATTAGTGCTACATATGCCCGTGCATTATGCAGGATTAGCAGCATCAAAGGGAGAGGATATGGGAAATGCAGGAATGTGAATAGTGCTAATTCATCATCAAAGGAAGGGGGTAGGGGTAGCATTAATCAAGGGAAGGAGTGTTAATAGTATGTAGCTGCAGTAACTAAAACCACCACGTAAACAACTAAAGTATAAACTACATAGCATCATCAGTATACTTACTATACTCTACAATAAGCTGAGTTACTAACTGTAAGTTATACATTACAATTCTACGTCGTAAAAATTATATAATATGCTACCATCTAAACTTTATTCTCTTACATCACACGAGTCTACACCGTACTATATACTGCCATAGACAAACCCAACATTAAATTACATACTGTATTGCTATAAACCACCCTATACCTTATACATTTTAATATAACACTATGTATTATTCTACCCACCCTAATGTGTATCACACTGCTATTTATTTACTATACAATTACGATACTATATATTACTTTGTTCATTGTATTAAGCATAGAGGATATGGGAAATGCAGGTATGTGAATAGTACTAATTCAGCATCAGCAGCTACATACTATTAACACTCCTTCCCTTGATTAATGCTACCCCTATCCCCTCCCTTTGATGCTGAATTAGTTTAGAGAGACAAGAAACTTTAGAGAGACACGAGTCGTATTGAGGAGGCACTCTGTTTTATTGTCGCCGTCACAGGCAACGATGCCAGGGTCAGGACAGCAACAGGCTGCTTGGCCAACAACGATGCAGACGATGCCGAAGGTGATGACGTAGACTTGTGCAGCTCCATGGATTCCACTCCAAACAACAACAATGACAAATTTCGATTTAAAGCTTTCGTGACTGCAGGGATTCATCTTCTTGGTTCTTTCGGTAAAGTCACGTAGAAAGAAAATAATACAAATAAAACATAAAATAATTCTCCACCTGAAGATGGCTGCTTGCGTTGTGGCCGAAACGTCGTGAGAATAATTTTGTTTTATTTTTATTATTTTATTATTTTCCTTCTACGTGACTTTACCGAAAGAACCAAGAAGATGAATCCCTGCAGTCACGAAAGCTTTAAATCGAAATAAAATTATACAATTTTTTTAAAATTTACTTGCTGTGGTTTTCACACCTGACGATGATTGCTTGTGTTGCAGTCGAAAGGTCGTGAGAATTTAATTGGTTTATATTTTTATTATTTTATTATTTCCCTTCTACGTGACTTTACCCGAAAGAACCAAAAATATGAATCCTTGCAGTCACGAAAGCTTTAAAACAAACACTGCCGTTACCTGTGACTGCACTCATCTTACTTGTGTGTGTGTGTGCATTAAAACCTGGATTGTATTTCTGAGGGCAAGAGTTTGGAATGTCTTTTGGTAAAGGAGCACGAAGTCACATTGCATCCAGACCCCCCTAAACCCTTCTAGATGCAAGTCAAAATTAACAAGTGCAATGTACAGGTTTCCCTCGCTGTCTGCGCTAGTAGAAGATGCGTTTCAAAAAGGGCACACAAAGCGACACCGCACAAGGATACAGCTGCCTGCCGAGTAGCGTGGACAGTACACACACACAATCTTGTCCTACATCCGAGCGCGTAGCCGCACGTGACTTAAGTGAAACCGCATCTCGCGAATTTTGGGTATGAACCGGCTTGCCCCATAAACAGCGCAAAATCGCACAAACAGGAAGCCGTATAATGCGAGGAGAATCTGTAGCTCTTCTCTCGCAGACGCAAACTTGGGCTGCGCGTCCTGGGAACACAATATCGGTGTGTAGCCGCAAGTTAATAGCTTCTTGGTTCTTTCGGTAAAGTCACGTAGAAGGGAAATCATAAAATAATAAAAATAAAACATAATAAAATACAATTCTCACGACGTTTCGGCCACAACGCAAGCAGAAGAACAGGTCTGTCGGAAAGACAGCGTCTGTCTTTCCGACAGACCTGTTCTTCACCTGTTCTTCTGCTTGCGTTGTGGCCAAAACGTCGTGAGAATTGTATTGTTTAATTTTTATTATTTTATTATTTCCATTCTACGTGACTTTACCGAAAGAACCAAGAAGATGAATCCCTGCAGTCACGAAAGCTTTTAATCGAAAGATAACAGCCGTTTGAATTTTGGGCCACGTCTTTAAATTTCAGGACAATGGGTTGAGAGTTGTGCAGTGAGGCCAGGATGAAAACATTTCTAGTCCGGCCAATATCTCGTGAAGTCATACAGAATTATAACCAGTCTTGCGTTAAAGTTTACACCAAACACTCGTGCTATATAACAATAAACTAAATGCAGAACGAAACTGCTCTACAGACTCTAACGAAAAGCATTAAAACTAAGTTATTCAGATGATTTTCATCCATGTGCTAACAAAAAACGTGCTATTGAATTGGAATAAAGGGCTTTCACTGTTAAACTGTGCCTCAGATTTCAGCCACGGCAGCTGAGGTTGTCTTCGGCGGTGGTTCAAGTCAGTCTAGCAGCCGTGCTCTAGGCCGTGGCTGCAGGCAGCGAGCAGTCACCTCACAGCGGGCTGCGGCAATCTCTACGGTGGCAAGTCAGGTCGGCTTACAGCAGACCGCACCTATTGAGGCATGGCGGGTCTTGTATACGTTGAGTAATGGCAAGTTGAGTTGCACTTGGGCTGTCAGTGGTAGTAGCCCTTGGCGGTTGAATGGGTAAGTGCTTGTCCCAGACAAGGCCATGGTTCAGTGGCAAACCGTGGTAGTGCTCAGAGTTTGGAATGTATCACTCGCAGACCGTGGCAAGTGGAATGGCTTAGTGGCTGACTGGGACATGTCATGGCATGTTGAAAGAGTCAGTGGCTGGTGGCTGTGGCGGGCTGTGGTGGTCCATGGTGATCTGTGGTGATCTGTGGCGGGCTGTGGTGGTCCGTGGTGATCTGTGGTGATCCGTGGTGATTTCATGTTGAGTCAGGGTGGAGAGGCGTCAGCTTGGCTCGTTTCGAGAGGCCAAGATGCAAGGCCGGACCTGATGTGGTTAAAGGGGGGGGGGTTAGGCTTCGACAGTAACACACGTTAACTCACATTCTCAACGATTTTCTAAGTCGTCATTATTTCTGGTGACATGGAGGGGCCTTCGTTCATAGGGGGATAAACAAAGGACTGCAAACCATCGTGGGATTTTTCATCATTATTGTAAAGTTACTCTGAGGATTACACACACTTAGTTGCCACGTGACCATTGACTCCTCCAAAGTAAGTAGAAGAACGTCGTCATTTGGAGTCACAATTCGATGAAAAAAACATTCTCTTTTTGAAACTTTTTTAGTTTTTTCTGCTTCCTTTGAAGAGTTTTGTCTGCTCCATTAGCATTCCGCATACACACACTCAGACATGCTCTATCCACTGCGAGATGAAGGCCTCTCCAAGCTGCCGCCATCCCTCACGCTCGCACAACAATGAATCTAGCACACACACTCGGATATCCTCGCTCCGTCGACCCCGCAAGTGGACGTGTTCCCACTCCGCCGTGAGTGTCGCTCACGGCGAGGTAGCAACACTCGGCACTGCCAGGTGCAGACCATCTCGCGCTCTCACACCTACATCACCCGGAGAGCTACGGTGGTCATCACTCATCAAGGCCTCGATACAGAGACGTTGCTTTCTCTGTGTGCCTATGTTTGTTCCCTCTCTCTATGTATCTCTGTGATATCTGTCTGCTTATATGTCTGTCTATATGTTTCTGGTTCTGTGTTTTTATCTCTCTCTCTCAAATGTAGTATTCTCAGGAAGAACATAATCAACCAGGTAGGGTGTAGACTGTTATGTTATCCGACTCTCTGTTGTATTACATTCCATTTCTAAGTATACTAGATTTGTGTTTCTATTTCATTTATTCCTGATGATGATTGCTTGTGTTGCAATCGAAACGTCGTATGCTAGTATTTAATTTATTACTTTCTCTTTATACGTGACTTTACCGAAAGAACCAAAGAGTCATTCCTGCAGTCACGAAAGCTCCAAATTAAGATTGTACTTAGCAGGCTCAAATCCCTGCTTAGCTTCCTAGACAGACCCAGTGGAGGTGAGGCACATCCATGGATGGTTTCATCGTGGGAAAACGTGAAAGGCGTGCGAGTTAGAAACACGTGCGCTTGTGCCGGCCGTGGTTTCGATGCTTTGTCCTTACCTGGAGGAACCCACTTGGGTAGAGGCGATGCGGTGGCACGAGCCGCGACGCCGGCTTCGTTGAACGCGGGCGGGGGGAGGCGCTTCGCTGATTGCCGAGGGGCAGGATCTGGCCCGACATCCGCCCCGGCTCCACGCGCCGCGCCCGTTGTTCTGCTGCCCCTGGCCACGGCAGCTTTGCTCCCTCTCCTGTTGGTGGTGGCGGCGGTGACCCTGGGCACCTTGAACTTCCAGAAGGGCTTCTTGTGGTCGCTGTCATCGCTGTCGGACTTCCCAGCGGACTCCGAGGACTCGCCCGTCTCGTTGTCTGTCGTGTTTTAGACAACATGTGATTACCCGTCGTTGTCGTGGTCGCTGCATTGTGGACACTGTTGTTTCATATTTCTGATCGGTCAGAATTACTTTACCAAATAAAAGCAAGTATTCCAATGTGGTCATGGCACGTATTGAATGTTTGCCAAATATTACTATTGAAAATTTTTTTTGGGAACAATACAGTCGTAGTGATAGTGCTACAGAGTCAACTGAAGCTTCAAATCAAGATTTTATCTCGACTTTGAAAAATCAATAAAGAATACGATACGATTTAGGAAAAAGCCAGCAGGAGACTGCTGTGTGGTTTGAACAGAGGGCAACACATGAGCATCCTCAGTGGCCTGGCACTGCCATGCAAAACTAAACAACTTTGTGTCATCAGGTAAGGCCCACTGAGCCAAATGTCTCTTCTTCAGAAGCGACTTGGCTATCACAAATGGTAGCTCAAGAAAGTGAGCAATTATCACGTGGAGATGTATCGCGGCGAAATATTCTAAATGTGGAGGGAAAACTGGAGGACCCGGAGAAAAATCCACGTGACCACGGGGAGAGACACGCAAACTCCAAATATACAGCAGCAGGCGTCAGGGTCGGGATCGAACGCACGACCTTCTGTACACCAGACGAGGAAGTGAAACATCTCCTAGCCACCGTACAAACACATAGATTCCCCGTACAGCCATTCAGAGGCTGTTGTGGCAGCTGCCGTGAGCGAGCACGTATGAAGGTCGGCACGGCATACATGGGGGTGGATGGCCAGCACCACGCCTGGAATTGCACCAGGTACTCATTTGAGGCTGAGTCGACCTCGGAGAGGCCCAGGACTGGTTCATATAATCGTTACTGGTGTTGGCAGTGAGCACCATACATGTCCACACACGTGCAAACATACAGAAAGCCACAAATCTGTAGAGTCTCATACCGGGTGTGTCGTCCGTGTTGACGGTGGCACTGCCCACGGCTTCCTGTGAAATCTCCCGCGAAGACGCCGCCACTTCCGTCTGATCACCAGCCGGGGCAAGGACCTCCTTGAGCTCCCTCTCAAAGAGACGCTCGTCGTCCAGGGACGGTCTGCGCAGAGTGGCGCAAAGTGCGGTTGCAAACGACGACAATGCACAGAGGTTGGTGTGGGCAGTGCAATCTTCTTCTTCTTATATATAAGAGTCTCTGCGTGCTTGCGGGGGATTTGGCTCTCGGACGGTGGGCTTCACGTAGAAATAAAATTGGCAGGCGGGACGCCCTAAGCCCCGCGGTGGGAATAGGCTATTCCGTTTTCCCATCCGTAAAGTTTAAAGTTGTTTAATTAACACATTTGTGCGGTTTCTATTATTAATTACTTATTGCACGACATCGACCGTACCAACTGACGCCAATTGCGTGGGGGGGGGGGTAGACACTGCCAAGTGATGCGCGTTCGCACGAGCTCATTTCCTTTTACGCGTTTTACAGCAGGCAAGACGTACATACGTAACTCTGCGGATATTTCTTCACAGTGTCATGTCCTCTTCGCCCCCCCCCCCCCCAACACGATGCGTCGAGTCTATACTACAGACTCCGTAGATAATAATATTTTACTGCTTACATTACATTATTCTTGCACGGCCGGGGGATGCTGGGGGGGGGGGGGGGTAGCGGCCCAGCCCCTAGCCTGGCAACGTGCCAACTTCGCCGCCTCGCCAATGTAGGCCAGGACGGGGGCTACGCATGGCACAAGGCCTCAACACGCCTATGCTAAGTACAGAGTTCCTTGCTTCTTACGCTAACAACTCAAGCCCATTGCTTATTATTGTTAACACACATTAGTTGACAAACATTACAATAATAATGTTTGTGTGCTGATAAAAAATATGCTTCATTGCTTAATATTATGAAACAAATACGTTGCCAGATATTACTATGTTTATCTTTGTGTGCACATACCAACTCTGGTTCATTGTTTATCTTTCATTTACACTTATCTCTGCTTATTTCTTAAATGCATCTCTATTGTTTCCATCGCTCACGTCACGCTATTTACTCATACGTAGTACTGCGATACTGATAGCTGTGCCATCATCGGGGATTGTTGTGCCCATCGATGTGTGTGTATGAGTCCACGTGTGTGTCTTTGAGTCCATATGTTTGTGCGTGTAGAGCCATGCGTGTCTTTAACTCCATGTCTGTCTTTTTCGAACGGACAACGCCCGATGTGTGTGTGTACGTCAAAGTGTTTGTGTGTGTGTCAGTCCAAGTGTGCGTGTCAGTCCATTTGTGCGCGTATCAGTCGCTGTGTGTGTGTTAGTCCATGTGTGTGTGTGTTAGTCCATGTGTGTGTGTGTTAGTCCATGTGTGTGTGTGTTAGTCCATGTGTGTGTGTGTTAGTCCATGTGTGTGTGTTAGTCGATGTGTGTGTGTGTTAGTCGATGTGTGTGTGTGTTAGTCCATGTGTGTGTGTGTTAGTCCATGTGTGTGTGTGTTAGTCCATGTGTGTGTGTGTTAGTCCATGTGTGTGCGTATCAGTAGCTGTGTGTGTGTTAGTCCATGTGTGTGTGTTAGTCGATGTGTGTGCATGGCTCCATCTGAGTGTGTAAGTCAATGTGCATTCGTGTGTCTATGTGTGTCAGTCGATGTGTATGTGTGTGTTAGTCCATATGTGTGTGTAAGTCCATACATGTGTGTGTGTCTCACTCGATGTGTGTATGTAAGTCAGTGCGCGTGTGTGAGTCGATATGTGTGTGTTAATCCATGTGTGTGTCAGTCTATGTATGTGTGTGTGTGTAAGTACATGTGTGTGTAAGTACATGTGTGTGGGGAGCGGTAGTGTAGCGGTTAGCACGCTGCGCTATGAACCTGGCGACCCGGGTTCGATTCCCGCTCACGGCTAACACCAGTGACGATTATCTGAACCGGTCCTGGGCCTCCCCTAGGTCGACTCAGCCTTAAATGAGTACCTGGTGCGGTGTGTAAACATCGCCACTGGGGAGACAAAGGCGGTCGGGCGTGGTGCTGGCCACCCACCCCCTCGTGTGCCGTTGCGGCCTTCATAGGTGCTCGCTAACACCACTTGCCCCTACAGTCTGTTAAGGCTACACGGGGGATCTTTGTTTATGTCAATGTGTGTGTTAGTGCACGTATGTCTGTGTGTGATTCCATGTGTGTGTGTCTGAGTCGCTGTATGTGTGTACGTCCATATATGTGTGTGTAACTCCATGTGGGTGTATCTAAAGTGGATGTCTATGCGTGTGTGAGTCCATATGTATGTGTGTGTCAGTCCATGTGTGAGTGTCTTAGTCCATATGTGTGTGTGTGTAAGTACACCCAATTCAAGAGCCGAATGGCTCACAGGGCTATAACTAATAAATGAACTTGAACTTTAAATGTGTGTTTACGTCAATGTGTGTGTGTCAGTCCACGTATATCTGTGTGTGAGTCGGTGTGTATGTGTGTGTGTGAGTCCCTGTATGTGTGTACGTCGATATGTCTGTGTAACTCCACGTGTGTATGTGAAATGGATGTCTATGTGTGTGTGAGTCCATATATGTGTGTGTGTAAGTCGATGTGTTTGTGTGCGAGTCGATATATCTGTGTGTAAGTCGATGTGTTTGTGTGTGAGTCAATATATGTGTGCGTCTCAGCCCATGTGCGTGTGTGTTAGTCGCTTTGTGTGCGTTGCTCCATGTGAGTCAGTGTAAGTCCATTTCTTTGCGTGTCTGTAGGTCCATGCGTGCGTGCGAGTGAATGTATGCGCTTTATTGACCTGCTCAAGGCCTATGATACCATCAGTAGGCCTGGCCTCTGGGTTGTTCTTCGTGCTTTCGGAGTCCCTCACCCTTTGCTCACGATCCTTAGGACCTTCATGATGGTGAGCGGCCCCACGTCAAACTACGTGGCCGTCAGTCAGAGCCATTCCCTCTACACCTCGGGGTGTGACAGGGATGTCCTCTGGCTCCCACATTATTTAACATCTATTTTGACCAAGTAGTTTGTGAAGCCTTCAGTGACCTATACCGGTGGAATTACCATTTGGTACAGATACAATAAGAGGCTGATCGACGACCGGGTGCGGTCAAGGGATGCCTCCCTATTGCTCAACCATGTTATGTATGCCGATGCTCTGGTGATTGCTGCTCACTGCTGCTGAACCTGGAGCTTGTCACTAAGAGGTGGGGCCTCACCATCAGCCCCACCAAAACTAACCATCTGCCTGGATATTTTATACCATCGAACAATCCAGCCCCACAACTCACAATTGGTGATGCGGCAGTTGTGGAGAGTTGGAGAGATTCCCATACCTGGCCAGTGTGCTCATGACCGGCTCCAGTTTGACAGCAGAGGTCTCACTCCAAATCAGTCGGGCGCCATTATCTTTTCATGGGCTGCGTTACGCTGTGTGGAAGCTACCTGGTCTCTCGCTCCGCATGAAGCTCCGGGTCTTCTCGGCCACGGTAATTCCCTCCCTTCTCTACGCTTGCAAAACATGCACCCCCCTAATGGAACATCTTCGCCGGTTACAAACATTTAGGCTGGCCTGCTAACGATACATCCTGCACTTAACCATATGTGTGTGTGCATCTAAGTCGATGTGTTTCTATGTGTGTAGGTCGATGTCTGTGTGTAAGTCTACATGTGTGTCTGCCTTTTTCGCCCGGGCAACGCCGGGTACTTACCGCTAGTAATGTTATAAATAAGAGGTTGCTACATAACATAATGGAGCAGCTGGAAGGAGTGAATCCAAACTAGGCATGGAAGGAATTTCCCTCCTGATGGTTTCATGAATTGCCATGATTTAGGATTGCAATTCGGCTCAAGAATCTGTTCTTTCGTTACCATTGCAGTGGCTGTCGGAAGCAACTGCGAATCCATGAGATGCAACAGAAACAATACAAACAACGCTGACTTGTAAAACAATGACGAGGCGATGCACTCCATCTGGTGAACGTCTCTAAGAGACACGCATTTACATCATGTCATGACGTAACGGCACAATAATAGTAATGTAGTAGTATGTAGTGAATAGCAGTATAGTGTAGTGTATAGTAGTGTAGTGTATAGTGTAGTGTATAGTAGTGTAGTGTCTAGTAGTGTATAGTGTAGTGTATAGTAGTGTACAGTGTAGTGTATAGTAGTGTATAGTGTAGTGTATAGTGTAGTGTATAGTAGTGTACAGTGTAGTGTATAGTGTAGTGTATAGTGTAGTGTATAGTAGTGTACAGTATAGTGTAGTGTATAGTAGTGTATAGTGTAGTGTATAGTAGTGTATAGTGTAGTGTATAGTGTAGTGTATAGTAGTGTATAGTGTAGTGTATAGTAGTGTATAGTGTAGTGTATAGTGTAGTGTATAGTGTAGTGTATAGTAGTGTATAGTAGTGTAGTGTATAGTAGTGTATAGTAGTGTAGTGTATAGTAGTGTAGTGTATAGTAGTGTACAGTGTAGTGTATAGTGTAGTGTCTAGTAGTGTACAGTGTAGTGTATAGTGTAGTGTACAGTGTAGTGTATAGTATTACCTTCCGTCTCTTGCTGTTCCTGCTGCTGCTGTGTTCAAGGCCGTGACTTGACGGGACTTCTTGGTTCCGCACAAGGCCTTCTTTGCAGGCTTTGCCTTGTCGCCATTTTCATCGTCAGAATTGGTCACCGCTTGAGACATTTTGCTTGGCGGAAGAAAGGCCGATGAGAAGTCACCGTCTGTGGCGATGCAACACGCACACACATTGACGCGCGTACATCGCTGGGTTTGTTAAACCGATAACCATTTTCGGAATCAAATGGCGGTTATGAAAGTCGGGAATTGGCAATAGTTTACGGTGAGATTTTACTACCGGTGCAGAGGGCCTCCACAAGAGGGAGCTGAAAAGAGGAAATTGCCTACTCTCCCACGCTGCGCAGACACATTGGTAGAGGCGGCAAAGCGCCTCCTCGACCACACACGACCAAGCGCGGTGAACTCATTGACACCGCTGGGTGGAAGAGAGGTGGGGAGGGGATTTAAGAGACTTTCCACGTCGGGATATGGAGTTGAACCAGCGGCTTCTGGATTGCAAGCCCACCGCGCTAACCACGGCAGCTCCATTGCGGATGGATCTAATGCGATTTTACTTTGGTAATGAAATATGACTTGTAATCATTTAAATAAGCCAACGAGTCAATGACCATAATTACAATCGTAACCATCACTACTGTCCACCACGTCGTCTGCCCATAACCATCATATGTATAGATACCTCACATTCTACTCACCGTCGTCTTCAAAGTCCTCAGGCTGAGTATAATCAAATTTCTTGAATCTGCAACACCAATCATTTGGATAAAAGAAAAACAACGAAAGATCAATTCAGGAATAAATCACATTACGTACATGGATTCACGGGCCCACTTGCTGTACTGCCAGGACACCAGTGCCACTGAATTACAATGACACAATGCAAAGCAAGTGCCATGGCAGTGCCTATCGATCTGCAAAGGCGGTTGTCAATCAATGACATTGACGCTGCATTGAAACTCGTCGTCATCGATGAACATGACTCCGGGCCAATCAACGAACATAAAGTGACACCAACTAACGGCCATGACATGTAGCCCGCCAACACTGTCCCAACTGATCCGATGTACCAATGTCATCAATTACACTATACACTACACTGTACACTACACTGTATACTACACTACTATACACTACACTATATACTACTAGACACTACACTACTATACACTACACTATACACTACACTACTATACACTACACTATACACTACTAGACACCACACTACTATACACTATAAACTACTCTACACTACACTAATCAACACTAATATACACTACACTAATATGCACTACACTACTAAACACTATACTACTATACACTACACTATATACTACTAGACACTACACTACTATACACTACACTATACACTACTATAAACTACTCTACACTACACACTACACTAATCTACACTATAAACTACTCTACACTACTATACTATGAACTACACTACTCTACACTACACTGTACACTGCTATACACTACTCTACACTATACACTGTACACGACTATACACAATTGGTTGTTTACCCTTCTATCTGGCAACAAAACTGACACCTTTTGTTGCCAGATAGAAGGGTAAACAACCAATTATCAACCCCCTCACCAGTTGCTGTGTCGGGTGGTGGCGAGTTTAACGACACAACATTTACACATTGACGCGATCTGCCCCAACCAACAACAACAAACTCCCTCTCTGTTATGAATCAGCCACAGAGCCACTCACGCACCTGAGTAGCCTCGGCATGTCAGTTGATGTCTCACACCCCCCCACCCCAATACAACAACCACAAGCCACCAACGAGCAATAAAACTAAAAAAAAACACGCGGATAAGAGCCGCGATGACGTCGATAACAACAACGATGAGGGATTTCCCTCAAACGTGAGGGAAGTGAACGCCAACTTTGTATAACTGTGAAGTTGTATCAAGTTAAACTTTTGTCGATTAACGCGAATTAGCGAGTTTGGCGCGAAGCCAGATTTGCAAAGCGCACGAGGGGGACAAAGCCGCTGATTCCTCGCAGCCAGTTTCGTCACGACGCCGATTGTGGTGGTGGTGGTCACGATGCAATAATAAAAACAACTTACGTTACAATATTGTAAGTATGGGTTTAATCTCGTTTAAAATGCGTACAATTAAATAATGTATTTATTACGGGAGGGAGGGGTGTTTTAAGATATAAATGTTGTGGATTGCGTCAAGGCAGAGATGATGGGTGAATGTGTTAACGAATGCGGCAGGCGAATGATCGGTTGGCAGCGTCTTTTCCACGGGGGGTTGTGGGTCACGTGGTGTCACCCCACCCCCCCCCCCCGGCTGTCGTGATTGGGTGGGTGAGGTGGAGGGTGAATTTTGACTTTAAACTTTAATATTCTTGGTTCTTACAGGTAAAGTCACTGAGATGTAAAATAAATAATAAAAATAATAAAATAACATTTTTATTAAAAATAATAAGTTTGAAGTCTAAATAATAAATTGGGTGTTTTGCTTTTATTATTTTTTAATTAATGATACTTTTAAATTTTTTTACTTTATATATTCGTGACTTTACAAAAAGAACCAAAAATTTGAATTCCTGCAGTCACGAAAGTTTAAGTCAAAATTTAATACGACTTTGCATTTACCATTCTATTAATTGAACGTTGCCTTGCAGTGAAACTCGGTTCATAACTCACAAAGGCAGAATCACATTTGGCAGTGTTCATAAGAGCCCATGAACTCAGTAGAGAGCCACAGGTGACAGCGCGTGGCGACACCGACACACACAAAGCGCGCGTCTGGGGGGACATCTCCCACTGCCGCTGTCAGTGACCACCTCCATCAGCCGCACTGCTCTCGGTGCCTGAGCTGGACTCACTTTACACCGCTGGGAACCTCCTGGTTACACCAGCCCACAGGGGATTGTTGTGTCCGTCCGTCCGTCGTGCATAAAAAAATGGGAGGCGTGGGGCTGGGTGGAGAGGGGAGGGGCTGGGTGGGGAGGGTGAGGAGGGTGGGGCTGGGTGGGGAAGGTGGGGCTGGGTGGGGAGGGTGGGGCTGGGTGGGGAGGGTGGGGCTGGGTGGGGAAGGTGGGGCTGGGTGGGGCTGGGTGGGGAGGGTGGGGCTGGGTGGGGAGGGTGGGGCTGGGTGGGGAAGGTGGGGCTGGGTGGGGCTGGGTGGGGAGGGTGGGGCTGGGTGGGGAGGGGCTGGGTGGGGAGGGTGGGGCTGGGTGGGGAGGGTGGGGGGGGGAGGGTGGGGCTGGGTGGGGAGGGTGGAGGGGGAGGGTGGGGCTGGGTGGGGAGGGTGGGGGGGGAGGGTGGGGCTGGGTGGGGAGGGTGGAGCTGGGTGGGGAAGGTGGGGCTGGGTGGGGCTGGGTGGGGAGGGTGGGGCTGGGTGGGGAGGGTGGGGGGGAGGGTGGGGCTGGGTGGGGAGGGTGGGGGGGGAGGGTGGGGCTGGGTGGGGAGGGTGAGGAGGGGCTGGGTGGGGCTGGGTGGGGAGGGTGGGGCTGGGCTGGGTGGGGCTGGGTGGGGAGGGGCTGGGTGGGGAGGGTGGGGCTGGGTGGGGAGGGTGGGGCTGGGTGGGGAGGGGCTGGGTGGGGAAGGTGGGGCTGGGTAGGGAGGAGCTGGGTGGGGAGGGTGGGGCTGGGTGGGGAGGGTGGGGCTGGGTGAGGAGGGGCTGGGTGGGGAGGGTGAGGCTGGGTGGGGAGTGGGAGGGGTGGGGAGGGTGGGGAGGGTGGAGCTGGGTGGGGAGGATGGGGAGTGGGGAGGGTGGGGCTGGGTAGAAAGGAGCTGGGTGGGGAGGGTGAGGAGGTGCTGGGTGGGGAGGGGCTGGGTGGGGAGGGTGAGGAGGAGCTGGGTGGGGAGGGTGAGGGGCTGGGTGGGGAGGGGCTGGGTGGGGAGGGTGAGGAGGGGCTGGGTGGGGAGGGGCTGGGTGGGGAGGGTGAAGAGGAGCTGGGTGGGGAGGGTGAGGAGGGGCTGGGTGGGGAGGGGCTGGGTGGGGAGGGGCTGGGTGAGGAGGGGCTGGGTGGGGAGGGGCTGGTCACCCCGTGGTGCACTCTGCACGCGAGTGAGGAGCACCGCCCTGAGCGCGCCGTGTCAGTGCAACATCCACGTGGGCGCTGCGGGGAGGGAGTCAGCGCACGTGGTGGGGTGTGAGCGCGGTGAGGGAGGGAGAACGGGGAGAGAGACAGGGAGAGGGTGGAGGAGAGAGATGGGGGGGGGGAGATGTGGTGGGAAATGACTTTGACACAGTCCACTGGGCATCTGTAATTGGGTGCTCATCATCAAGTTCTCATTCAGTGGTGGAAAGTCCACGTTCATATGGTCGATCCAGATTTCGGAGATTTTTAACATCGTGGCTCACAGCGCCGCCTGGTGGAACGAAAGGGCATCGCAAACATCCTCCAGCGAATATCTTTATTTGGAGCTTTCGTGACTGCAGGAATGACTCTTTGGTTCTTTCGGTAAAGTGACGTAAAAAGATAAAATAATAAATTTAAAAATAGCATACGACGTTTCGATTGCAACACAAGCAATCGTCATCAGGTATAAAAGAAATAAAAAATCTAACCATAAAACTATAGACAGACACACAATCAGACAGATCTATATTTAAGGCCCCGTCACAGAAACGACCTCTCTCTTTGTGCCGATGTATTCTCTCTGTGTGTCCTTGTGATGTCTGTCTGCTTGTGTGTCTGTCTATAGTTTTCTAGTTAGATTTTTGTTGCTATTTCTTTTATGCCTGATGATGATTGCTTGTGTTGCAATCGAAACGTCGTAATATGCTATTATTCAATTTATTATTTTATCTTTAGACGTGACTTTACCGAAAGAACCAAAGAATAATTCCTGCAGTCACGAAAGCTCCAAAACTAACATTTAAATGTGGTAAGCAATGTGGGACATCGATGTACACAGATATGAACAAGATCAGCAGACGAGACGTCTTTCATTTAATCGTCTCTCCACGAAACAAAGGAACGTTTTACACAAAATATAAATCCCACGGCCTTGTGCGAGTCCATGACTAGTGCAGCAGTGACTCAGTGCGAGGCAGCTGTGGACCGGTTCTTGTGCACGATGTCTCAACAGCAGTCAGGGCTCGCTTCTACCCACGGTTGTCAACATCCAGACGTTCATCAGCAAGGAACATTTCTTGTCCTAGTTCACCAACATAAGACGTCATACAAAATCCTAATTAGCGTTGGGTAGAATGTATCTACTCGATGTGCTCTGCCTTGTAACTGAACACAAAATTGTAAAAAAAATGCATTTTAAATGTACTCTTAAAATTACCTCCTTGCTATGAAAGAATTCAGACTTTACATATTTCATTTATCGATCTCTCCACGAAAGGAATGTTTTAAACTATAACCATCACGGCCTTCTGGGAGTGCATCATTGATTCAGTGCAAGCCACCTATGGACCCTTATTGGTGAACAGCGTCTCAACAGCAGCCGGGCTTGCTTCAACCCACGGTTATGAACCTCCAGACGTGAATCAACAAGGAGCATTTATCGTCCTAGTTTGACAAAGTCTCTGTCAACACGTAATACAAAATTATAATTCGTGTTGTAGAGAATGTATCTCCTCTACGTGTAGCGTTTAAGCGGTACGCCTTGTAACTGTTGGATGATCCGAGCGTGCTCCCTATTGCATGCTCCCTACTCCAGAGGCAGATACTTCCTTGAAACACAAAAGTACCCTTTGAGCTGTATCACAAGAATAACGGGTCTAACCTGAGTAATCTCTACAGGCTACTTACAAACACACACACACACTTTGCCCCAACATCACTTATTCGATGTTTGACCCTCAGACAAAATGTTCAATGTACGCGCACAATCAGACAAGTATTCATTCTAAACTACTGACAGGCATATTGACAAAATTGAATAACTGCAGTGAAACTTACTGCATCGGTAAAGTCACGGAGAAATAAATTAAATAACAGAATACGACGTTTCGATTGGAATACAAGCAACCATCATCAGGTGCAACAAGTGAATGAGAAAACATAGTGAACTTAGAAATATAATGCAACACAACACAGAGTCGGCCAACACAACAGTCAACACCCTACCTGGTTGATTACGTTCTTCCAAAATTGAACAATTTAGTTTAGATAACATCTTATTAACAAGGAGCTATTTAAAGAATGCACCCTCTACTGAACAGTGGATGTGAAACACACAATTATGCAATTCAAAACGAGTAGGCCTTTGCATGCTGGCGTCTGGGTCAAAAATGTAGCAAATTCTAAACATTACCTACAAACGACACAGCTGAGATGACACATCAATCATCGCTCCCCACTGACAGGCTCTTGTCCACACGCAGGCCGGTGCAGGGCCACCATCTTGTGCCACACAGGGGCAGCTGCCACTTGGGGATGTTTCGAGTGTTTGAGACGAGGTACGATACAAAACTCCGAGTTGCTGAGCGGATTAAGTCAGCACCATGTAAAATCAATTATTATGAGAACATCGTGAATGCTTGGGAGCTTTTTGGCTCTCGCTCCTGGTTAGAGATCTACCCAACACACAGGTCCACAAAGACTGGCCGCTCTTACCCTGCAGGTTGAACCTAGGAACTGAGTGTTCAACTTCACATTCTTGTCATTAAAGGCCTGTGACAAAGGTGCATCTATTCGAGCGACATTGTCTCTGGCTTAAACATCTACCGGGTCTCCATTTGACTTCGTGTTGTCTCGGAGGAAGTCCACCCACACCTCCACTTCCACAAACTGCTGGGAGTTGCTTCGCTCTGCCTCACAGTCAGAATTCTCCTCCTGCTTCACGTTGCCTCCATCCATGTGAAGGTCCCATTTTGGAATTTAATCTTCATCTTCACTCTTCACCATCACTTCTTCACATTCCAACTTCACCTCTTCATATTTCACCTTGATACCTTTAAAAGTGTCCAAGCTGGGATTTTCTTCCGGTTCTTGTTTCACAAGGGATGGGCTCATTGCAGCACTTTGACTTTCACAAGCTGATTTCAGACTCCGCTCCTTGTGGATCTTCTGATGCTTGTGTGTTCTCTGGTGTCTTTGAAGATGTGCTGACTGTGCAAATGCCTTCCCGCACGGAGTGCACTTGAAGGATTTCTCTCCTGTGTGAGTTCTCTGGTGTACTTGAAGATTGGAAGAATCTGAAAACGCCTTCCCGCACAGAATGCACTTGAAGAGTTTCTCTCCTGTGTGTGTTCTCTGGTGTCTTTTAAGATCTGATGACTGTGCAAATGCCTTTCCACACACACTGCACTTGAAGAGTTTATCTCCCGTGTGTGTTCTCTGGTGTTTTTTAAGATCTGATGAACGTGCAAATGCCTTCCCACACACACTGCACTTGAAGGGTTTCTCTCCTGTGTGTGTTCTCTGGTGTTTTATAAGAGATGACTGTGAAAATGCCTTCCCACACACACTGCACTTGAAGGGTTTCTCTCCTGTGTGTGTTCTCTGGTGTCTTTTAAGATTATATGACTGAGAAAATCCCTCCCCACACACATTGCACTTGAAGGGTTTCTCTCCTGTGTGTGTTCTCTTGTGTTTTTTAAGATCTGATGACTGTGGAAATGCCTTCCCACACACAGAGCACTTAAAGGGTTTCTCTCCTGTGTGTGTTCTCTGGTGGATCTGAAGAGCAGATGGCCATGCAAATGCCTTCCCACACACACTGCACTTGAAGGGTTTCTTTCCTGTGTGTGTTCTCTGGTGTTTTATAAGATCTGATGACTGTGCAAATGCCTCGTCACACACAGTGCACTGTAAGGGTTTCTCTCCTGTGTGTGTTCTCTGGTGTGCTTGAAGATTTGGTGACTGTGCAAATGCCTTCCCACACACACTGCACTTGAAGGGTTTCTCTCCCGTGTGTGTTCTCTGGTGTATTACGAGATGATGTAAAAGAGAAAACGCCTTCCCGCACACAGTGCACTTGAAAGGTTTCTCTCCTGTGTGTGTTCTCTGGTGCTGTGTCAAATTTCCAGTCCGCTCCGTGCTGTATCCACACTGGTCGCATTGTTGCCTTGCCGTACCGAGCTGTGCTGACTGCCTTTGCTCCATCAGACCCAAACGTAAGCTGTAGACAGAAAAAAATAATATGCACACCACCTACACGACAGTATCGAGGCACAGATGAATGCAAAAACAAAGTCACACGTGACTTACACGTCTATACTTATTCATATATTCATGATGTGAAAAAGTTTCCCAAATTCATCACACGGGCTGTTATTGCACACAATGAGAGGGCAAATGGTCATAAATATGCCTGGAAGCCCTCGTATCTCCGTGGTGAGACGTTAACTACCTCACCTGGTATACAGGAAGTCGTGGGTTCGATCCCGACCCTGACGCCTGCTGCTGTATATTTGGAGTTTGCGTGTCTCACTCTCCGTGGTAAGATGTTAACTACCTCACCTGGTTTACAGGAAGTTGTGGGTTCGATCCCGACCCTGACGCCTGCTGCTGTATATTTGGGGTTTGCCTGTCTCTCTCTCTCCGTGGTGAGATGTTAACTACCTCACCTGGTATACAGGAAGTCGTGGGTTCGATCCCGACCCTGACGCCTGCTGCTGTATATTTGGAGTTTGCGTGTCTCTCTCTATCTCTCTCTCCGTGGTGAGATGTTAACTACCTCGCCTGGTATACAGGAAGTCGTGGGTTCGATCCCGACCCTGACGCCTGCTGCTGCTGTATATTTGGAGTTTGCGTGTCTCTCTCTCCGTGGTGAGATGTTAACTACCTCACCTGGTATACAGGAAGTCGTGGGTTCGATCCCGACCCTGACGCCTGCTGCTGTATATTTGGAGTTTGCGTGTCTCTCTCTCTCTCTCTCCGTGGTGAGATGTTGACTACCTCGCCTGGTATACAGGAAGTCGTGGGTTCGATCCCGACCCTGACGCCTGCTGCTGCTGCTGTATATTTGGAGTTTGCGTGTCTCTCTCTCCGTGGTCGCGTGGATTTTCCTCCGAATCTCCCGGGTTTCCCCTCCACATTTAGAGTCAACATCAGCACGCGTTCAGCGTCTTTGACCGATACACATTTCCACACGTATTCTTGGTTCTTTCGGTAAAGTCACGTAGATAGACAATAACAACAGATAATAACATCAACTAAATGCCACTTGTGTTGCGATCGAAACGTCGTGGGGTTCTTTTTATTTATTTACAATTTTGTTTACTGTTAGCAATTTTATTATCTGTTATTTTTGCTAAATTTTCTATCTCCGTGACTTCACCGAAAGAACCAAGAATATGAATTGCTGCAGTCACGAAAGTTTTAAGTCAAAACACCGACACATTGAGACACGCGTTGACAAAACCCCACCCACCCACCTTGTGTTGTTGTGGGCAGGTAGCTTCTGTAAACAAGAGCGGTACAGCAGCTCAGGCGGGCTTGGGCTGGTAAAAAAACGAAAAAAAAACTGCGTTAATATCTAAAATAAACCAAAGTGACAAAGTAGCGAGCCGCGTGAAGACAAATGAAACTTAAGGGAGGGAATTAAAGCAAACGCGACCAGGCGAGGGCAGGAGGCAAGGCCCCGCGTGTCTAGGCCCCGCGTTGTAAAGTTCCAACTTGGACATCGATTCACAAGCTGCTGCTGCTCTATTGGCATCCCTACGAGAGAGAGAGCGAGGCTCTAGCTTGGTAAACAACAACAACCACAACAACAACCACCACAACAACAACAACCACAACGATGAGAATTTCTCACCTCGGATTTCACTGCACGCGCGAAGCTGCAGCTTGTGACGTCACGCGGCAGCAGGTGACATGACGTCACTCCCGGGGTACAAGCAACAGCCCCTCCCACAACGAGTGGCGACTCTAACTGACGTCATTAATCCATTATGTTAATGTATTGAGATCGAAACGTCGTGGGTTTTTTGCTTTAATAAATGACTTGACCGAAAAAGCCTAAGAGTATGAATCATTGCAGTCACGAAAGCTTCAAATCTACAATTTAATAAGCGACTTTTTCCGAAAAAGCTTAAGAGTATGAATCATTGCAGTCACGAAAGCTTCAAATCTACAATTTAATAAGCGACTTGATCGAAAAAAGCCTAAGAGTATGAATCATTGCAGTCACGAAAGCTTCAAATCTACAATTTAATAAGCGACTTTACCGAAAAAGCCTAAGAGTATGAATCATTGCAGTCACGAAAGCTTCAAATCTACAATTTAATAAGCGACTTGACCGAAAAAAACTAAGAGTATGAATCATTGCAGTCACGAAAGCTTCACATCTGGAACTCATCATGGATGTGGCTGAACGTCACCGTGTAGGAGCCCAGCGCGTGACACCTTCACGCGCTGGGCGAGTGGCGCAGTCTCGCTTCCCATGCGAGAGGTCGCGGGTTCGATCCCCGCGTCCTCCACAGGCGAATATATTTTTAAATCCTTTATATTAAGTTCGCTGCCACGCATATAAAGGATTTATAGTGAAAAACTTTGTTTTTACGGGTTATACTTATTAAATCCTTTATATTAAGTTCGCATGCTTGCGTGCTTGCGTGCTTGCTTGCTTGCTTACGACCGTGCAAATCTTTCGGTCGTTTTTTAACCCACTTCCCGTGATCCAATCGAGCTGACATTTTGCACACAGACTCGTTGTGCGTGACAATTAATGTTCGTGAAAAATAATGTCCAAAATTTTACACTGTATAGGGAAAACAAATTAAACATTTAATTACCAATTGCTTAATGGTGGCAGGCAATCATCTGACCCATAGGTGGCAGCCATCTCAAGCCAGAGGACGAGAGGACTCTAGCCGCCACGCATATGAAGGATTTAGAGTGAAAAACTTTGTTTTTACGGGTTATACTTATTTTACATTTATTCAAATAGAAAACGTTACACATTTGGTGAGTCCATTGGGCAAGGCACTGACCGCTTGATTGGGATTTGCTGTTTATTAAAAGAAGCATTGTTGATCGAAATTTTGCTTTCATGGCTTTATTTTGGTGATTTCGAAAAGTGTATTGGTTTAGCCATGTTTGTTTGTTGTAGTACAGAGTTAGACTGATGGCCTTAATCTAAGTTGTCTTATTGTTGTTGTTGTTGTTTGACTTGCATCCCACTGGGATATTTGCACACAGCGTTGGTGTGTAGCGGTGATTTTTTCTGCAATATTTTGCTGTCTTTTCTTGGACTTTCTGTTTGCTCTTAGTCACATATTCACTTTAAGATGTTTTTTGTTCGTGTTTTTGTTTTTTGTTTGTTGCGGTTGCACCCGATTCAAGAGCCGAATGGCTCACAGGACTACACCTAATACATGAACTTGAACTTGAAAGCTTCAAATCTAGAACTCATTCATGGATTAGGCTGAACGTCACCGTGTAGGAGCCCAGAGCTTAATACCTTCACGCCCTGGGCGAGTAGCGCAGTGGGTAGCGCCCTCGCTTCCCATGCGGAAGGTTGCGGGTTCGATCCCCGCGTTCTCCACAGGCGATGCGTTCACTTCTCTTACACACTCGTGGCAATGATCACCGTCAATCTATTACAAATGTTTCCATAAGTTTCAACCTCCCACCCCCCCACATTCAGACTCTGTCTTCTCGACAGAGAACAGGTCTGTCGAGAAGACAGAGTCATTCAGACTCTGAGACCCATAGAATCACTCACACACACAGAGCGAGCCATAGACTCATCACACACACAGACCCATAGACTCACACACACAGAGAGCCATAGACTCACTCACACACACAGACCCATAGACTCACTCACACACACAGACCCATAGACTCACTCACACAGAGAGCCATAGACTCACTCACTCACACACAGAGACCCATAGACTCACTCACACAGAGAGAGAGCCATAGACTCACATATGGTGGTGGCGTTGATGGTGGTGGTGGTGATGGTGGTGATGATGGTGGTGATGGTGGTGATGGTGGTGATGGTGGTGATGGTGGTGATGGTGGTGATGGTGGTGGTAGTGATGGTGATGATGATGGTGGTGATGGTGGTAGCGATGGTGGTGATGCTATTGATGATGATGGTGATGGTGGTGATTGTGGTGGTGATGGTGCAGGTGGTGGTGATGGTGCAGGTGGTGGTGATGGTGGTGGTGATGATGGTGATGATGGTGGTGATGATGGTGGCGGTGATGGTGGTGATGGTGGTGATGGTGGTGATGGTGGTGATGGTGGTGGTGATTGATTGCCCGTGGGACAAATGTTATAGCGGTGTCATAATCGTTTATAAAAGGAGGTTTTAAAAGTTGTAACACATTAAACAAAATTTTTGAATGGAGGGGAGAATTGGTAGCTCGGATAGGCGAGCAATGCCCCGGTCAGAGTGGAATTGGTAGAGCGGATAAGGGCCACAGTTTGATTTGCACCACTTAATTAATTGTGTGTGTGTGTGTACGTGTGTATGTGCGTGTGTATGTGCGTGTGTACGTGTGTGTGTACGTGTGTGTGTGTGTGTACGTGTGTACGTGTGTGTGTGTGTGTACGCGTGTGTGTGTACGTGTGTGTGTGTGTACGTGTGTGTGTACAGGTGGTGAATCAGGTGAGTGGTCAGTGCAGGTAACCTGGGTGGGTGTGGTTACCACTGCTAAGGAAGGGTGGTTATCACTGCTAAAGAAGGGTGGTTACCACTGCTAAGGAAGGGTGGTTACCACTGCTAAGGAAGGGTGGTTACCACTGCTAAGGAAGGGTGGTTATCACTGATAAAGAAGGGTGGTTACCACTGCTAAGGAAGGGTGGTTACCACTGCTAAAGAAGGGTGGTTACCACTGCTAAGGAAGGGTGGTTACCACTGCTAAGGAAGGGTGGTTACCACTGCTAAGGAAGGGTGGTTACCACTGCTAAAGAAGGGTGGTTACCACTGCTAAAGAAGGGTGGTTACCACTGCTAAGGAAGGGTGGTTACCACTGCTAAGGAAGGGTGGTTACCACTGCTAAGGAAGGGTGGTTACCACTGCTAAGGAAGGGTGGTTCTCGCGGCATCGTGGATGTTGATGTTGGTGGTGCTCCTTACCAACGAGAGAGAGGCTCTAGTGACGGGCCGGGTGGCCGCGCCTCCACCCCCAGCACCACCCAACCCGTCAGCTGCTGCCCCGTGCTGCTGCTGCCCCGTGCTGCTGCTGCTGCCCACGTGAGTTGCCTCTCCTCCCCCGGCAGTCTGTGCAGACTGTGCGTGTGTCTGTGTACAGCTGGGGGGAGCGGCGGTGCAGCGGTTAGCGCTACGCCGCGCTACGAACCCGGCGACACGGGTTCGATTCCCGCTCACGGCCAACACCGGTGACGATTATCTGAACCGGTCCCGGGCCTCCCCTAGGTCGACTCAGCCTCAAAATGAGTACCTGGTGTAGCGGCGGTATGGAGTAAACATCGCTAGCACTGGGGGAGAGACCAAGGCGGTCGGGCGTGGTGCTGGCCACCCACCCCCTCGTGTGCTGTGCCGGCCTTCATAGGTGCTGCTACTTGCTACTAACAGCACTTGCCCCTACAGCCCTGTTAGAGGCTACCTGGGGTAGCTTTGTCTGTGCGTGGTGTGTGTAGTACATAGACACTGCTGCTGCTACTCGCTGGCAAGAGCACTTGCCCCAGCAGCCTTACGGAGGCTACACGGGGGACCTTTGTCTGTGCGTGTGTGTATGTGTCTGTATGTGACTGTGTGTGTGTGTGTCTGTCTGTGTGTGTGTCTGTGTGTGTGTCTGTGTGTGTGTCTGTGTCTGTGTGTGTCTGTGTGTGTGTCTGTGTGTGTGTCTGTGTGTGTGTCTGTGTGTATGTGTGTGTGTATGTGTGTGTGTCTGTGTGTGTCTGTGTGTGTCTGTGTGTGTGTCTGTGTGTGTGGGTGAGTGTCTATATCGTAGTCAAATATTGGAAGAAGTCACCCCCTGTGAGTGGCTGGCTGAGGTGCCATCTGTTGAGGAAGTACTGAAGGCGATCCGGAGTCTGAGACCAGGAAAGGCAGCAGGCAGAGATGATCTCCCAAGCGAAATGCTGAGAGAGGGTGGCGTTTGTGTACAGACTGCCCTATATGACATCATAACAACAGTCTGGACCACTGGACGGGTTCCGCAAGATTGGAAGGATGCCCTGGTGGTCCCCCTCTTTAAGAAGGGGGACCGCACAGACTGTAACACATTACAGGGGCATCTCACTCCTCAGTGTGCCGGGAAAGGTCCTGGCAAGGATTATTCAACATCGCCTTGCTAGGCACGCTGAGGAGAGGCTTGCGGAACCCCAATGCGGTTTCAGGAAAGGGCGGTCCTGCACAGATGCCATATTTTCTGTCCGTCTGCTACAGCAGAGGTGTAGGGAATTTCAACAAGACCTAAATCTCTGCTTTATTGACCTGGTCAAGGCCTATGATACCATCAGTTGGCCTGGGCTCTGGTTTGTTCTTCGTGCTTTCGGAGTCCCTGACCCTCTGCTCACGATCATTAAGGACCTTCATGATGGTGAGCGGGCCCGGGTAAAACTACGTGGCCGGGAGTCAGAGCCTTTCCCTGTACACCTTGGGGTGCGGCAGGGATGTCTTCTGGCTCCCACATTATTTAACATCTATTTTGACCGAGTAGTTCGTGAAGCGTTCAATAGCTGTATTGGGGGAATTTCCGTTTGGTACAGATAAAATGGGAGGCTGATCGACGCCCGGATGCGATCAAGGGATGGCTCCTTATTGGTCAACCACGTTATGTATGCCGATGATTTGGTAATAGCTGCTCATTCAGAAGAGGAGTTGGAGACGCTGCTGCTGAGACTGGAGCGTGCCACTAAGAGGTGGGGCCTTACCATCAGCCCCACCAAAACTAAGCACCTGCCTGGGTATTTTGTGCCATCGGACACTCCACCCCCACAACTCCCGATCGGTGATGGGGCAGTTGTGGAGAGAGTGGAGAGTTTCCCATACCTGGGCAGTGTGCTTATGACCGGCTCCAGTTTAACAGCAGAGGTCTCACTCCGAATCAGTCGAGCGGCAATATCTTTTCATCGGTTGCGTAACGCTGTGTGGAAGCTACCTGGTCTGTCACTCCGCACGAAGCTTCAGGTCTTCTCGGCCACAGTCATTCCCTCCCTTTTCTCTGCGAAACGTGGACCCCCCTAATGGAGCATCTTCGCTGGTTGGAAACATTTAGGCTGGCCTGCCTACAATCCATCCTGGGTTTAACCAGGCTGGATTGTGTGAGGAGCTCACAAATCCTTGAAAGATCTGGGCAAAGTCCCATCGGTGAGCTCCTCCGGCAGGCAAGGCTGCGTTGGCTGGGTCATGTAGCCCGCATGCCCAGCCACCGCATGCCTAAGCAGCTTTTGTTCGGCCGGATCGAGGGGGCTAAGCGGGCGCGGCACGGGCTAGAGAAGAGATGGAGTGATGTGGTACAGGAGGACGTGGAGCTGAGTGGACTTGCCGATGACTGGTACCAGCGGTGTCAAGATCGGCTTCTGTGGAGGAGGCTCGTGAAGGACGCTACTGGGCAGTTGGAGGCAGTCGCCCTCCAACAACAACGGAGGGCGGAGGAGCGACGCTCACAACAACGAGCGGAGCGCCGGGTGGCTAAACCACAGCAAGTTAATACAGTAGGGGGTACAGGTGGTGCATCAGCCAGTCACCTCAGTCATCTCGGTCATCTCGGTCAGTCGACCCGTGGCACCTGCTGGGTCTGCCCCGTGACCTCCTGCCAGCGGGCGTTCGACACTTCAAGGTGCACTTGGCCTGGCACAAGCGTCGTGGTGACGTCACCACCACTTAATGGCGGTTTGTTGTTCTGTGTACATGTGTCGGTGTGTACATGAGTGTGTGTACACATTATGAGTGTGTGTGTACACATGTGTGTGTATGTACACGTGTGTGTACATTAGTGTGTGTACTCATGATGAGTGTGTGTACACATGTGTGTGTACACATGTGCGTGTGTGTGTTCATGTGTTGCCTCTACGAAGACTCTGTCTCCCTGCAAGAACACTACACTCGTAGTGGCAGACACACCCACTCGACGCGTGCTGTCGTCTCTTGGTGACATGTCCTTGATCACCTCGCGAGGAGTCTGGCCTTTGCTGGGCGATGACCGCGGCGATACCACCACCGCTTTGCAGTGAATGGCAGTCGTTTCCTTGAGTGTCAATGCTAAAGTTCCTAGAAAATCCAACCAATCGTGCATTATAAAGGTAACACAACGCCAATGAAGTGCATGCCGTTTTTATTAAAATGTCAAAGGATAACAGCAGAACCAGACTTTGACATTTGCTCACATTGTATTATGCCAAGTGATAAAAGGGGCGGGGGGAGGGGGTTTGCGAAATATCCAAGACTCTGGACTTGACACTTTGGATGAGGAGAGGGTTAGAGATTTAAAATAATAATAACTGGCAAAAACAGTCTTGAAATCTGGCCACAAATCTTCAGGAAGTGAGAAATGTTGCTAGGACGTGCATCTCAAGAGACAGACTGACACACAGATGGCCCCATCGCACCGACACCACAAGGCATCATTGATATGTACAATTTCCGACGATTTTCCCCTCCTCCCCCCGCATCTTAGTCCATTTTCTTCTTCTTCTCGGCAAACAAAACACGTGGAATTGTGATAACTGGTTTCTAGCACCGATTTAGACTTGGCAGTTTTCGCGAAAGGCTTTTTTCGCAAACATTTCCCTGCTTGCGTGTGGTCTGCACGGTTTCACAACGTACCGTGTTTCAACTTGGCAATGGCAACAAAACAATATAGACCTAAATACTATAACAAGAAGAAAACATGTAAGGGGTCGGGCATTTATTCCATCTCTAATAGCGTGCAGACACACAGGGGGATGTTTGCATCTTTAGAGGAGTCGTTGATGTTTGCATCTGCCAAGGTGTGCTGGCTCGCTCAAGTTTTAATTTCAACTTTGGCAAAAAATTCATTTTCATTCATTCAGCAGCTCATCTTACAAAAATGGAAGCGCTTAAATCATCTAAATACATTTTCCATAATGTTTTGCCCTTTAACCGACAGAATTAATTGAGAAAATGCATGTTACGCAATGTATTAATGAAAACATTGCCTCTCGGGGCTTTCAAACAACATCTCATTGCTAAACTTAAAGGCCCGAGAAGCACTCCGCAGACATTTGAAACGTAAACATTTACGCACATTGCAATACATTGCAATACATTAAATAGCACCAAATATTTCTGCACCTGCCGAGGGAAACACGAACAAAACAGTCAGTCAGCAAGAAAACCACAAAATAATACAATGAAGAATATAACCAAAATCATCTCGTTATAAAATGGCTGCCACATCCTGCCTAACCATGCAAGTGGAGTGGCTTTCATGAGCTTTAGCAAGATCCTAAACATGCCCTTCACGCTTGGGTAAAGGTGCGGCCCTGCAGTCGATCGCTTTACTAACACCGCTGCCGCTAGGAATGCCTCAACTAGAGGGAGCTTTAGAAAGCTCACGTCGTAGGTATGCTGTTGAAGTGGTCGCAAACGCCCACCACACTTCACCCCGCCACCGATCGACTAACCGCATCGATGGGTTGGGGGGTTAGAGGTGGAAAGGGAGAACTTTGAGGGGGCCATTTTGTGTAGCAATGGTAACATTTCATTTGGGAAACACCACAGACGGGGTACATTCGGCCCTCTAAACCATTAATTTCGACATCCATCCGAGCCATTACACTCATCCACATATATTACGAGCAATTTAATGCTTGTTCACCCAGGAAAGGCCTCAAAGAGTCATGAACTTTTTTTGAGAAGGGTCCTGCCAAGTTTTCACAGTCGGGGGGTACAACTGTGTAATGGTGTGGGGTAGTTTTTCAAATTCGACAAATTCGGACCACGATTCTTGCCCCGCAGTGGCTTGCGCCTGCTGTGAATGACATCACAGGATCTTCAAAGCAGCTGGCGCGCAGTGCTTCTCTGGTAAGCGAACACCACGGCATTGACCAGGGCGGCCGCTGGACTCTGTCCGTGAGCTCCTGCGATGAGCAGCGGACGCCGCTGCCGCCACGTCAGTGTCACCATCTGGGGAGGAGCACAAGAAGCAACTCGCGATTTGTTCATCGAATCGAGAATTTATTCTTGGGCAACCACTACGTGAAAATGCAGTCTAGAGCGGCGTGCAATTATTGTTATTTTTAATGGAACTGACAAAAGCCAAGGCTTTCAACTTATTCTTAGGTTTTTTCGGTAAAGTCACGTAGGTAAAACATTAAAATTAAAAAAAGTAAAATAAAATAAAAATCACGACGTTTCGGAGGCAACACAAGCCTCCGTCTTCAGGTGGAACCGTCACAGCCACGACAGCCGTATCAAGTAAATGAGAGATTGCAGGAGCTACCACTCCGTTTATATAATGGTTGGAGAGGGGGGAACGTCGTGATTTTTATTTTATTTAACTTTTATTAATTTTAATGTTTTACCTACATGGTGACTTTACCGAAAAAACCTAAGAATATGAATCCTTGCAGTCACGAAAGCTTCAAATCTAGAATTAAGGCTTTCAACGTCCCGCAAAGAGTCACACATCTCTCTCAGCAACAGCTACCTCAAAAGCAGACGATTCTGAACAAGCCAGGACAAGTTGTTGGCAACCCACCATCCACTTGGAAGCCACACACCAGCTAGCACAACAGTGCTGATGTCCCCCACAAATATACCACCACCACCACCCCCCCGAACATCGCTTGTTACGAGGAATGTAATGATGATGGGAATAATCCCAGTCCCCTGTCCCCTGGGGAGTTATCATCTCGGGGGGTTTTGGTTCGGCGTGAGCCCTTAATAAACGTGGCGTGAGCCCCTAACAGCAACCTGCCGCGGAGTCGTGAGTAGCGCTACAACAGTCACAAGGACTCTCCAGCCACGTGGCCTTGTGCTGAACAACGTGCACGTGGGTTCTGCGCTCGCAGTTCCTGTTCATCACAACTAAATCAGAATGGGACGATCTTCATTTGAACTCGGATGTATATCGCATGATGATACTGTCAAAACAAATGTTGGTTGTAATGTAGAGATTGCAATCTAATTGTATACATATATTGATGTATATGTGGATATACTGGATACACAATACAAAGTCAAGACAAAGTTTCCCTGTCGTGGCCAATGAAGGCCGGCACGGCACTTCAGGGGTGGTTTGGGTGGCCAGCACCACAGCCTGGTGGCGATGTTTACACAATGCACCAGGTGCTCATTGAAGGCCGAGTCGGCCTAGGGGATGCCCGGAACCGGTTCAGATAATCGTCACCGGTGTCGACCTCGAGCGGTAATCGAACTCGGGTGCCCGGGCGACCTAGCGCAGTGCGCTAACCACTGTGCCACCGCTCCCCCCGCACTCCACATCCACGCGTGTGCATATGAAGGACTTCCAATCAATGCTCCGAGGACACGTCGCCTAGTCGTGCATTGCTCACGGTACTCGGAAACACAACGGGACGCCGCTATAAACACAACGCGTGAATCGCAGCTTTATATTCCAGGAGTGGCTGTGAAAACAATTCTGTTTTGGAATAGGGGCTCGGTTATAGCCAACTTATAAAATCAATTACGGCCACACTCTCACTGCACCAATGGGTGACGGCCTCGCCACGCCGTATGGGCTCACGGGGGGATCCAGGATCATACTTGGCCACGATGCCGAGTGAGGGTTGTGTTTGGTGATTGGTGGGGAAAGCAGGAGCGGTTCTGACGTCACTCACAACTAATGCTCGCCGTGGCCTGGAGTCGAACTCGGGCTGCCAGGCTCGGAGCACAGCGCCGCACTCCAACCCGCCGTACTACAGCAACACGCCGCTCGGCTTATTCACAAGCACGCACCACGGGCTTGACTAAATCGAGTATGAAGTCTAATCCGTACAACGGGAATCCAACAACAATAGTCGTACCCAGTGATAGAGAGAGAGTGTAGTGATGATGATGATGATGCGAAGTGCAGAGAAAAGCTTTTACCTGCAGCAGCAGCTCCCTGTTGTCCCCTCTATGGGGGAAGCGGTGGGCGCGTCGCCCACCGCTTCTGTGCATTCTCTTTGGCGCTGGGATCACGGCAGGCACACTCCTTCTTGCGGTCACAACTGGCTGGAACGGTGATCACCTGCACGCACACACAAAAAGGCACACCAACACCACACAGACACGTACAATCGATTAACTCTTCGAGTGTGAGGAAAACGGTGCCAAATTAAACGCAAAATGCAGTTTTAAAGAAACGAGTATTTGGACCTAGATTTAAAAGTGCTTTGCTAAAGTCACTTCCTAAGATCGTGAGGAAGAGAGTCCCAGACGGTCGTAGAAGCGCATGTCTAATTGCCAAAAGCTCCCGCGAGGAAGACCGCGGTTTGCGTAATGGTCGATGCTCCTTGACGAGATCAGAAAGGCATTGTGGGTCGTCATTTGTGTCAAGCGCTTTGTGTGTAGAGAGTGCGACCTGACCATGTGTGCGAGTGCAGCGTGGGCGTGCGACTTGGCCACCTGTTTGAAGGCGGATGTGGACACGCAACAATCCCCTCCGTCGTAGTGGCAGTAGGCGTTGTTGTTTACCGGGTCACAGTACCCATCGCCGACCCATAACTGAAGACCACACACGTGCACACACAGCCCACGTACAAATCACGCACGGTAACGATGATACAGATGCGCCTTTTGTTTTACAGCAGAGCAACCCTGAGTCTCTGGAAGGAGTGGGAACAATTATGTCAGTTCATCAAATGATGTTGATTCTTAAACTCATGACGCATGCAGTGACCTGACGGGCCTACACACATTGTGTTGTTAATGAAAGCCAGACGCAGCAAGTGCTATTTTATAATTATCACCGTACATATATTATATGCTCCGTGTTGCAATGGTTAGCACAGCTTAAATATTGGTTCGAATTTCTTAAATCCCCCCCCCCCGGCCCACCTCCGTCCATCCCACGTGTTATGGAATAAAGTGTGGGCCAACTCCCAACTCGTAACAAGACGCCTGGCCGGCATTGGAAGAGTAGGCCAAGACACCCTCTAGAGGGGCTCTCCAGAGTGGAGGCCATTCTGCCAGCAGCGGTGGCGTTAGCAAGACATTGCAAGGTTTCATCTTCACCTCGAGAAAAAGAGACAAAGATCCCCCGAACAAACAGTCGGGGCAAGTGCTGTTAGCGAGTAGCAGCACCTGTGAAGACCGCAACGACACACGAGGGGGGGTGGGTGGCCAGCACCACGCCCGGCCGCCTTTGTCTCCCCAGTGGCGATGTTTACACACCGCTACACCAGGTAACTCATTTGAGGCCGAGTCGACCTAGATAAGGCTCGGAACCAGTTCAGATGGTCATTGCTGGTGTTGGCCGTGAGCGGGAATCAAATTTGGGGGTTCGTAGCGCAGCACGCAAACCACTACACTACCACTCCCCACTAACGTGTGTACTGTATACACACACTACACTCCCACTAACGTGTGTACTGTATACACACACTACACTACCACTAACGTGTGTACTGTATACACACTACACTACCACTAACGTGTGTACTGTATACACACACCACACTACCACTCCCCACTACCCTGTGTACTGTATACACACACTACACTACCACTCCCCACTAACGTGTGTACTGTATACACACACCACACTACCACTCCCCACTACCCTGTGTACTGTATACACACACTACACTACCACTCCCCACTAACGTGTGTACTGTATACACACACTACACTCCCACTAACGTGTGTACTGTATACACACACTACACTACCACTAACGTGTGTACTGTATACACACACTACACTACCACTCCCACTAACCTGTGTACTGTATACACACACTACACTACCACTCCCACTACCCTGTGTACTGTATACACACACTACACTACCACTCCCACTAACCTGTGTACTGTATACACACACTACACTACCACTCCCACTAACGTGTGTACTGTATACACACACTACACTCCCACTAACGTGTGTACTGTATACACACACTACACTACCACTCCCACTACCCTGTGTACTGTATACACACACTACACTACCACTCCCACTAACCTGTGTACTGTATACACACACTACACTACCACTCCCACTACCCTGTGTACTGTATACACACACTACACTACCACTCCCACTAACGTGTGTACTGTATACACACACTACACTCCCACTAACGTGTGTACTGTATACACACACTACACTACCACTAACCTGTGTACTGTATACACACACTACACTACCACTAACCTGTGTACGGTATACATATGAAGTACCCTTGAAGACGCTTGGACACCGTTGTAAGGCACACGTGTTTATTTACACAATGGTCGTACAGCACTAGAGGGGTGTATCGGCCCCCTCACCCGTATAACTGGGGATACCCTCTAGCTATCCCTGACCTACCCCGAGTCCTCCACTAACGGGCTAGGGGAGGCTGTCTGGCCCGACACTGGTCAGTCGGGCTACGGTACCCGGAGTCCCAGAGTACTAACTCTGGTTCACGGGACCACGCCACTGGCTCCGTCCTGCGCTGCCCTTATAAGGGCGGCGTCCCAGGGGAGTCCAGGGCCTATCTGGTCGATCTTCCGTCTTCCCCTATTTACTCTAAGACTGAACCCCGAGCTCTCTGGCTCATCCCCTTTTATACTCCCCCAGAGGATCACAACCCCCCCTCACGCCGCCCGGTGCGGACGTCGTTGCGGGCACCACCCCGTGTACTGGCGGAGTCCCCGCCCACTGTGTTTGTCATCCGTTAGATCCTATGCAAACAGCCCTACACAAACAGCCCCTCTGTAACAGCCCTACATCACCCCCCCCTGTACAGCTCGCAGCCGTCCCGGCTGCAACAACTTCAATAAAGGTTTATTAACCCCTTGATCTCCGCGTGTGCCTCAAAAAAACGTTTTTAACCATAACGTGAAGGGAACAACAAAAACCAACAAACCCCGAAGGGAAACAATCCGACGCACCCCCCCTGAATAAACACGAATTCCGTAAGAGCGACGTATATACAGTTTTAGCAGGGAACCCCTAGCACACACGCAACACAACACAATGTGGCAGGAGCTCCCCACCGACGCAGCACCCCGCAACCATACACAAGAGAAATAAGTCTCCTTTTAATGCATTATAAGAGTCTGCGCATTTTTGCGCGCGTCCTTGCTGCAGGCCCGTCACACGGGGCAACCCCGGATGGCGGACCGCCCGGTGGCAGCTGTTCATTCCGTATTGAGTCCGCGTTTGACGTCGCGAGACCCTCGGCATCCCCCGTAGCGGTGGTTGGGTGCGAGCCCGTCAATCCCGGTGCACCTGTGGGCGGGACAGCTGGCGACACGTCAGGCGAGGGCAGCAGAGACGGACCCTTTGAGTCGGCCGACCCCCCACGTTTGGCCACGCGTGTGTAGAGTGGGGCCTCGCACCGCAACGAATGGTTTAAGTCTCGAGGGGTGCACAAACCACCGGCGCTTCCCCCATTTGATGCGAACACACTGAGGCCGCAGAACCTCGACCACCTCGACAGGACCCCTCCACGGCCGCCCCAGTTTAGAGGATGTCGCGAGTGGTACCTGGGGGCAGTGCAGCCATGCCCTGTCCCCCGGCTTCCACTGCAGCACGTGCGCGCGACCCAGTCTGAGGCGCTCATTTGCCTTCTGACGCTGTTCTGAATTTAGCATGGCAGCAACCCCGCGTGCAATTCCCATGCGTCGGCATCACCCGATCCCCGCCCCGCCTCCCCGGCGCGACGGCGCAACGCGAGGAGGGAGGTATCCTCCATCTGGAGGCGCCCCCATTCCTGAATGTGCAAACCCAGCAGGGAATCTTTCCCTTGTTGTTCAATAGAATTTGGAACAACTGTCCCGCCGTCGGCGGCGGCCGCAAGGACCGGAACCGACATGTCCCCTGCTGGCTTGCAACGTCCCGACCCCAGGAGGCATGCACATTCTGAGGTGGTTGGCATGCGCGACAGAGCGTCCGCGTTGGTGTGGCGAACGCCCTTACGGTAGGTGGTTTCGAAATCAAAATCCTGGAGGATCTCCAACCATCGGGACAATTGTCCCGATGGCTGTTGAACTCGCAGGGCGTACTGCAGTGCCGCATGATCTGTGCGGACGGTGAAACGCCGACCGTACAGATATGGGCAATACTGTTGGATGAAATAGACAATTGCCAACAGTTCTCTGCGGGTGACACAATATCTTTGCTCTGCTTGAGACAACACCCGACTGCCGTACGCAACCACCCGTTCGACGCCGTCAACCACCTGGGAAAGCACGCCCCCAATACCCGTGTTGCTCGCATCGGTGTCGAGCAGAAACGGTTTTGAAAAATCGGGGTAAATCAAGGGAGGAGCTTTTACCAGGGCGTCCCGAAGGGAGCAAAAAGCAGCCTCCTCCTCCTGACCCCAGTGGAACCGAACCCCTTTTGATGTTAAGGCGTGTAGGGGTTTGGCAATTGTTGCAAAGTCGGCGACGAACCGTCTGTAATACGACGCGAAGCCGACGAAACTCCTGACCTCTCCCACCGAGGTGGGAGTCGGCCAGGAGCTGACACACTGCGTTTTGGCGGGATCGGTAGCAATACCCGAGCGCCCTACGATGTGGCCCAAATAACGCACGGAATCGCGTAACAAATGACATTTTTGGGGCTTGAACTTCAAATTAGCAGCCCGCATCTTTAGGAAAACCGCCCGCAACCTCTGGAGATGTTCGTCAAAAGTTTTAGCGAAGACAATAACGTCATCCAAATAAATCAGGCACGACTCCCATTGCAATCCAGCCAAAACCAATTCCATCAAACGCTGGAAGGTTGCCGGCGCTGAGTGTAAGCCCATCGGCAACCGGTTGAATTGGAACAGGCCGTGCGGTGTACGGAAAGCAGTTTTAGGTTTCGATTCATCATCCAGAGGAAGCTGCCAGAATCCCGAAAGTAAATCCAGCGTGGAGAAGAATCGCGCTCCCGCCAAGGCGTCCAGCGATTCGTCCATCCGTGGGAGCGGGTATGCGTCGGCAACCGAATTTTGTTTAGGCGCCGAAAATCAACGCAAAACCGCAACGAGCCGTCCTGCTTTTTAACCAGGACGATCGGCGCTCCCCAAGGGCTGGTAGAGGGAGAAATAATGTCGGCGGCTAACATGTCATCAACGGCCAATTTGACATGGTCCTTTTCGGCGGGACTCAACCGAAACGGATTTTGGCGAATTGGCGCGCTGTCACCCGTGTCAATATGGTGACGCAGCAGATGAGTACAACCCAAATCGTATTTATTCCGACTAAAAACGTCGGAAAATTCCTGCAGTAGCGATCTAAGCTGTTGGCGCTCTGAATTTGACAGGTCCGTCGATCCCGCAAAAAGCGCGTCGAGCCACCCGTCATCGCTGTCCGAATGTGGGTGCAGTCGGGCGGCGGTGCCGACATGATTCGCAACCGGTTCCTCGCAGGGCATCGGCGTCGCGTGCGCAAGCACCGTCCCTTGAGGAACTACAACAGTTTGCGATCCCACATTGAGGACCGCGATGAAAGGGTCCCCATCTCCCCTCACAACGGTCAGGGCCGGAATCAAATGCGGTCCACTAACCCCGGCCCTAGACGGTCCTAACAGGATTCCCTGGGCCCCGATGCCCTCCGCGAAGGGCCGACGAAGTCTTAGAGGTACTAGCATTGAGCTCCCGGCGGCACACGAACCGTTTCAACGACGGACGCTGGTATAGTTACGAACGCCGTCCGAATCACAGTAGGAGAAGGCAGGAACGCCATGCGCCGTCCCGACGGGAGCTCAATGCATCCCTGGTCTATTAAAATGCGAATCGGCATTTTACCCAAGAAGTCCGTCCCCAGCAGGCACGGAACCGCCAGCGAGGAGGAAACAAAAATCGGGCCTGATAATTTGATATCCCCGATACAAATTTGCGCTCGAATCTGTCCAATGATGCCAAGGGAGCCCCCGTTTGCCGCATAGAATGGGACGTTAACTGGCAGTAAGGGACGGCTTTGGACAGGTAAAATGTTGTAAATTAATTCGGAAATAATGGTCGCCGATGCCCCCGTGTCGACCAGGATGCGTACCTCAACCCCGTCAATGTGTCCCACGACGGCCGACGACCCCGACGATGCGGCCACAACGCGATGGGCCAACGCAGACCACTGCCCGGGCTCGATTCGAGTCCCCACAGTGGTGCGCGCCGACCCGTCGCGATGCAACGTCGTCCCCCCATTCGTTGCGATGCGAGAGTGTGCGACAGGTGTGTGTTTTGACCAAACATGTGTGGTGCCGCGACTCGCCGGATCATGTTGATGGAGCTTGGGAGGAGGAGGAGGAGGCCCGGCGTCCTGGCGAGGCGTCGTCCCGCACTGTCGGGGGAGAGCGGCACCCCGAGGCGACATGGCCTCGGACGCCGCAGTTGAAGCAACGCGGGAGCGCCGGCGGCGATGACGGACGGTCGAAGCGGCTCGACCCATCCCGGCCCGACCGTGCTCCCGTCCCCTGCTGCCGACGATGGTTGACGGCGAAAACCTCCTCCGCCGGGAGGGTGGCTGCCGCCACCCGCACGCCCGGCCGCTGCCCTGCTGGCCTTCCGCCGCTGTGACAGCAGGTTGGCGTGGAGGAGCCGCGCCGCTTGTAGGGAAGTCATCTCCGTATCCTCCTGTGCAACGACGGCGATGTCCAGGTCGTCTGCCAGCAGGAGGATTTTTCTGTCACCATGGCGTCGACCCCGTCCTCGTCCATGCGAGGAAAGGCTGTCTTGGCCAACGCCAGGAGACTTGTTCTGTATGCCAGGGGCGACTTCCTTCGTGCCCCGCTGGCGGTCGTAGAACTGCTGCCTGCATTCCGCGGAAGGTCCGTAGACCCCGGCCAGCAGCTGCAGCGCCAACGGTAGCGTAGAGCGCTTCTCCTTCGGCGCCGATGTGAGGGCGGCGAGCGCGTCGCCGTCGAGGAGCGCCGGCAGCGCGCAGAGAGCTTCAGCATCCGTCCATTTGGCCATTTCTTGGTGGGCGAGGAAGCGTCGCTGGAAGCCGCCCCAGTCGCCTTCTGCGCCCACAAATTCTTTAAGCGGAGGCAGTCTTTGGTGCAGCGCAGCGGTTGCCGTGGAATCCCGCGGGCTGCTGTCTCCCCGACTCGGCTGTGTTTCGGCGCGAACGGCAGATGGTATCGCCTGTCGCAGCCGTGATGACGCGCCCCTCCTCCGTCGTTGACCGCGGCAGCCCCAGCGCGGCCGATGTCGGACCCGAGGTTCAGGCTGGCCACGCCCCTAGCGGCCGCCGCATCGATGGCGGGAAATTCAAAGTTTGAATCTTCGGAAATGGCGGGAAGGCGCTCCGGACGCCGGCTCCCCTCGCCCCGCGGTGGACCACCAGCCCCCAGCCGCGTGATGCTCTCCAGCGTGGCGGCAGCGGCGTAAAGCAGTTCAGCCAGCCTCTCGTGAGCCAGCCTCAGCTCGTCTGTCTGCGGCCCCTCTTCATGCCGACGCTCCGGTAAGAACGCGTCCGGCCCCGGCTGCACGATGTCTTGTTGAGCCATCTCGGGCTCGACAATTTCGGCGGCGTCCTCCATTTGTTGTACTTTGGCCCGAGCTGATTGGCGCGTGTCCATGTTCGTAGTTCTTCTGACACCAGATGAAGTACCCTTGAAGACGCTTGGACACCGTTGTAAGGCACACGTGTTTATTTACACAATGGTCGTACAGCACTAGAGGGGTGTATCGGCCCCCTCACCCGTATAACTGGGGATACCCTCTAGCTATCCCTGACCTACCCCGAGTCCTCCACTAACGGGCTAGGGGAGGCTGTCTGGCCCGACACTGGTCAGTCGGGCTACGGTACCCGGAGTCCCAGAGTACTAACTCTGGTTCACGGGACCACGCCACTGGCTCCGTCCTGCGCTGCCCTTATAAGGGCGGCGTCCCAGGGGAGTCCAGGGCCTATCTGGTCGATCTTCCGTCTTCCCCTATTTACTCTAAGACTGAACCCCGAGCTCTCTGGCTCATCCCCTTTTATACTCCCCCAGAGGATCACAACCCCCCCTCACGCCGCCCGGATGCGGACGTCGTTGCGGCACCACCCCGTGTACTGGCGGAGTCCCCGCCCACTGTGTTTGTCATCCGTTAGATCCTATGCAACAGCCCTACACAAACAGCCCCTCTGTAACAGCCCTACACATACACTACACTACCACTCCCACTAACCTGTGTACTGTACACACACCACTACACTACCACTCCCCACTAACCTGTGTACTGTATACACACACTACACTACCACTCCCACTAACCTGTGTACTGTATACACACACTACACTACCACTCCCACTACCCTGTGTACTGTATACACACACTACACTACCACTAACATGTGTACTGTATACACACCACTACACTACCACTCCCCACTAACCTGTGTACTGTATACACACACTACACTACCACTCCCCACTAACCTGTGTACTGTATACACACCACTACACTACCACTAACCTGTGTACTGTATACACACACTACACTACCACTAACCTGTGTACTGTATACACACACTACACTACCACTCCCCACTAACCTGTATACTGTATACACACACTACACTACCACTAACCTGTGTACTGTATACACACACTACACTACCACTCCCCACTAACCTGTGTACTGTACACACACCACTACACTACAACTCCCCACTAACATGTGTACTGTATACACACTACACTACCACTCCCCACTAACCTGTGTACTGTACACACACCACTACACTACCACTAACCTGTGTACTGTACACACACTACACTACCACTAACATGTGTACTGTATACACACACTACACTACCACTCCCCACTAACCTGTATACTGTATACACACACTACACTACCACTAACATGTGTACTGTATACACACACTACACTACCACTCCCCACTAACCTGTGTACTGTATACACACACTACCACTCCCACTACCCTGTGTACTGTACACACACACTACACTACCCCTCCCCACTAACATGTGTACTGTACACACACACTACACTACCACTCCCCACTAACCTGTGTACTGTATACACACTACCACTCCCCACTAACCTGTGTACTGTACACACACACTACACTACCACTCCCCACTAACATGTGTACTGTATACACACACTACACTACCACTCCCACTAACCTGTGTACTGTATACACACACTACACTACCACTCCCACTAACCTGTGTGCTGTACACACACTACACTCCCACTAACCTGTGTACTGTATACACACACTACAACTACCACTCCCACTAACCTGTGTACTGTATACACACACTACACTACCACTCCCACTAACCTGTGTACTGTATACACACACTACACTACCACTCCCACTACCCTGTGTACTGTATACACACACTACACTACCACTAACCTGTGTACTGTATACACACACTACACTACCACTAACCTGTGTACTGTATACACACACTACACTACCACTCCCACTACCCTGTGTACTGTATACACACACTACACTACCACTCCCACTAACCTGTGTACTGTATACACACACTACACTACCACTAACCTGTGTACTGTATACACACACTACCACTACCCTGTGTACTGTATACACACACTACACTCCGACTACCCTGTGTACTGTATACACACACTACACCTCCACTAACGTGTGTACTGTATACACACTACACTACCACTCCCACTACCCTGTGTACTGTATACACACACTACCACTCCCACTACCCTGTGTACTGTACACACACTACACTACCACTCCCACTACCCTGTGTACTGTACACACACACTACACTACCACTCCCACCTAACCTGTGTACTGTATACACACACTACACTACCACTAACCTGTGTACTGTATACACACACTACACTACCACTCCCCACTAACCTGTGTACTGTATACACACACTACACTACCACTAACATGTGTACTGTATACACACCACTACACTACCACTCCCCACTAACCTGTGTACTGTATACACACACTACACTCCCACTACCCTGTGTACTGTACACACACACTACACTACCACTCCCCACTAACCTGTGTACTGTATACACACACTACACTCCCACTAACCTGTGTACTATATACACACACTACACTCCCACTAACCTGTGTACTGTACACACACACTACACTACCACTAACCTGTGTACTATATACACACACTACACTACCACTCCCACTAACCTGTGTACTGTATACACACACTACACTACCACTAACGTGTGTACTGTATACACACACTACACTACCACTCCCACTACCCTGTGTACTGTATACACACACACACCACTACACTACCACTACCCTGTGTACTGTATACACACACACACACCACTACCCTGTGTACTGTATACACACACACACCACTAACCTGTGTACTGTATACACACACTACCACTCCCACTACCCTGTGTACTGTATACACACACTACACTCCCACTAACGTGTGTACTGTACACACACTACACTACCACTAACGTGTGTACTGTACACACACACTACACTACCACTAACCTGTGTACTGCATACACACACTACACTACCACTCCCACTAACATGTGTACTGCATACACACACTACACTACCACTCCCACTACCCTGTGTACTGTATACACACACTACACTACACTCCCACTAACATGTGTACTGCATACACACACTACACTACCACTCCCACTACCCTGTGTACTGTATACACACACTACACTACACTCCCACTAACCTGTGTACTGCATATACACACACTACACTACCACTCCCACTAACATGTGTACTGCATATACACACAAACGATATATTTCAAGCTGTTTGAATATTTGCTTCAGTTCACGTGCAAGGTGAAAACGGAGCATCGTACTTTACTTCAAATGGCTGGCAACACTTGGAAGCTCGGCCCTTAAAGTTGTTTTGTGTTAGAGTTGCGAGCAAAGGAAAGTAGTTCAACATACGTAGGTGGTACGTACACACAAAGGGTTCTTACCTCACAATCTTGGAAGCAGTAGATGGCACGTGGTGGGGGGTGCCACATCTTCTTCCCCGTGCAGACGATCTCCTGTCGATTCACAAGAACATTTCCGTATCGAATCATTTACTACTCGTGATTTAAAAAAAAACCTCCTTTGGCTTGGTAAAATGCCACAATGTGTGTTGTGCACCCCACATCCGCCCCACGCGGACGAGCGGTAAGGTTTGTCACGCGAACGTCACGTGCCAACTGTTGTATGTTTCGGGATTATGAAATTTTGATAAAAATAATAAAAATTAATAATTTTCCGAAAAATGCGCAAATCGCATTAATTATGATAGTGCGTGTATTAACATGCATAAATTATGATAATGCGTGTAATT
This sequence comes from Lethenteron reissneri, assembly GCF_015708825.2. Classification (NCBI taxonomy): domain Eukaryota; kingdom Metazoa; phylum Chordata; class Hyperoartia; order Petromyzontiformes; family Petromyzontidae; genus Lethenteron; species Lethenteron reissneri. The sequence goes on from NW_026891115.1 coordinate 45,479, forward strand.
ATATGCATAAATTATGATAATCGTAGAGATAATCGTAGTAATTTATGCGGATGCTTGCGATTATGTTAATATAAGCAGTTATGTTAATTAGGCTTGGTTTCGTTTATCCAGGGTTATATCAATCAGGATAACACGATTATCATCGATTAAACATTTACTGATTATCTTAGTGTGTTTATATTATTTTAAGGTCTCCAGGTTCAGATCTCATCACAGGATACAGTTGTCAAGAATAAGACAGTTTTGCATGGACTTGGAAAGAAGCACTCGAACAGTTGGTGTTAAGCAATTTTAATTCTAAACAAGCACATGACACTCTAGTATGCGAAAGCGAGTATACGTCAATAAATTCATGGGCAATCTTATGCAATTAACGAAATTGAATGACTAAAAATACTTCTTCATTGGCGAAATTATGCAGTTAACGAAAATGATGACCAAAACATTTCTTATTCATGTAACTCGACGGCAGCAACTGCTTTGCACGATCAGTTGATATTGAACGCACCACCTCGAAATGGCAACCCTTTTGAAACGCAAAGACAGTTTTTCTTTTAAAGTCTTATTCGTGTGCGTGCTGTGTGTGCGTTGTCCCCTCGTAATATTAATTGTGTCGTTAGCTTGTGTGGTGTGGGAGGATACGAACAGCGGCCAGATGTTCCTCTCGATTGGGCGTGGCCGCCGCAAGCTCCTGCTGCTCCCTCGCTCGGCGTGTCGCTCGGCTTTTGCTCTCTCTCTCTCTCCACTGCTGGATTGAGCGGCGTTGGCACGATGTTCTCCTTGAAGATGCTCGGTCCGCTCGTGTCGCTCGGTGTCGCTCGGTGGCGCACGGTGGCGCACGGTGGCGCCCGGTGGCGCACGGTGGCGCAGGGTGGCGCACGGTGTCGCTCGGTGGCGCACGGTGGCGCCCGGTGGCGCACGGTGGCGCAGGGTGGCGCACGGTGGCGCAAGGTGGCGCACGGTGGCGCCCGGTGGCGCACGGTGGCGCAAGGTGGCGCAAGGTGGCGCACGGTGGCGCAAGGTGGCGCAAGGTGGCGCACGGTGGCGCACGGTGGCGCAAGCTGGCGCACGGTGGCGCAAGGTGGCGCACGCGCTTTCTTGGTGGCAGCCCCCGGCTTCTCCACTGCTCGATTGATTGTTGAGTCGGCACGATGCTCGCCGTCGCTCTGGACGTCTTGTGTGTTCACACTGGTCGTTGGTCGGTGTGCCCTCAGGCACACGGCGCATTCGATGGCGCTGTCCTCTCCCTCGCAGCCGTTTGACCAGGCTTCCTCCACTGCTTCGCGCTCTCTGCTTTGCTCGCTTGGTCGACGCTTGGCGATCTCTGCCCTTTTACAGGTTGATTGCTTGTCGTCACTCGTCACTCTCTCTCTGCTCCGTGTTCCCCTTGTTCGTGCGGCTGCCAGCTTTACTTCACCGCGCGAACCTGTCCTTCTGTATGACGAAAAGCTTCTTCGTTGGCGTCGACGAGAAGAGATGGAGCCGAAGCCCTGGAGATCTGTGGTGGGGGCCAGAGCCCCTGTCGATCTGAGTTGAATGGATTTTTCCCCGGCTTATATTCAGAAAATCCACTCAATCTTCCCGAGTTGTTTGAAGGCCGTCATATATCTTTCTGTGGGTTGAACACATCTGCGTTCGTGTGTTTCGTGTGTCGTGTGCGTGTTTATTAGTAAAGACCCAGCGGTGTAACCATTCTGGGAGGAGGGGTGGGGAATGTTATTTTGCTTGCGTGTGCAAATCTTGCTGTTTGTGCTCAAAACGCGATCACCCTCCTCTTTCTTTTGCGAGAGACAAACAACCTAAAACAGTGCGAGAATAAGCAGACATCACCGCGTCCCCTCCTCGCGACCTTCCTAACCCTCCAAGTATTCATGGGCCATCTGTTTGTGCTGCGGGGAGACAAAGACGGCCGTGCTTAACTCAAACACGCGAGCAGTCACTCCTCTCTCCGCGTCTCTTGCGAGAGAAAACAACCAATGTCAGCACAAACCCCCCCCCCCCTTGTGACCTTTTGCTCCCTCCTTGCTTACCCTGGGTGGGTCATTCTGAGGTCAGACCCCGCTGGAAGACAAAGGTGGTCGAGGAGATGTTTGCAATACATTTATGTGGTCCTGTGTGTTACATTTATTCTTGAATTATATTTTATGAGTTCCTTCGGTCTTAGTATCGTGGTTATCATTCGTCTATGTTTAATGAATATTCGCCATGATCCTCGTCACATTATTATTTTGGGCTTCGCCAAGTTTAGTTCTCCAGAGATTGGTGTTTTATTGTGAGTTAATTTTTTTATGTCCTGAGGTTAAGTGCACATGCACTTAAGCTTTCTGGAATTCGTACTCTTTAGTTTTTTTGGAAGGTCGTGTAAGTAGGAAACATATAATAATAGTAAAAATATTATTGTTTGTTGGTTAATTATCTTTGTTAAGTTTCTACTTTTCGGTGAGGGAAACGTTAAGAAAACGCGAAGTTTCAACCGTTATTCACTCTGCACCTTATCTGTACATCTCCAGATGTCTTGGGAGGTTTAGTCCATACATCTTTTTGTCCGTCTGGATGTCTATGACCTCTTGTGACCGAATTCCTATCATTTCAACCGCCCTCCATGTCTCATGGACTCCCGGTGTGCCCGTGAGGAGAAGTGAGCCGTCCTCATTATTAAAAACAAATATATAGATATAATAAAAACAAAAATAATTTTTTTTTCTTAATTATTCTTAATATTAATAACGGAAAACAGGGCATAGATCCAACACAACTTGTCACTGCTTCAGCCCCCCCCGTCCAGTTGCGTGTTGGGAGAGCAAACGCCCCGCCACGTTCGCAATCGAGCTCGTCGTTTGCGCATCGTCTCAACATTCCAACCTGTTTCCCGTCTTGAATAGAGAAAGGTGATGCAATCACTGTGCGCCTACAGTTAGAGGGACCCGAGGCGGTGGGGGGGGGGTGCATGCAGGGGGCGTTAATGTATTTAGAAAAGTGCAATGACATGGAACGGGTCACTACGCAGCACAGCGCGGGTTGCTGCCAGAGAAGGGGGAGAATCTGCAGTTGCAGCAGCAGCAACAGCAGCCCTGCCTGTCGGCAGGTCACGTGACAAGTCAGAGAGAGGGGTGTCGGGGAAAGGTGACAGGGGGGGGGGGGGGCACGTGAGGTGAGCCCGGGAACCCGCTGGTACGTTCTAGAAGGGGGGCGTGGCCGGGAGGATAAAAGTGGACCCAGAACGGAAGCTCGGGGCTGTCGCTTGGAGTGGGATCCCCCCGTCGTGCTGATGGAGTCTTCGTCGATGTCTTCACCTTCTCGGGCGTCGTCAGTCCGGCGGTCTGCCGGCCATCCTGACTGGGGGTGTGTTGTTGTTGTTGTTGTTGCCCCTTGTAGCTCGTGAAGGCTGCTAATAAACAGAGTGCCTCCTACTTCCCTGTCTCTCCGAGTGTGTCGCTGCATACGGATGTTGTTTGCCGTTCTGCAACTGCTGGTGACGACGCCATTGCTGCCGCTACCACCGCACGGCTTTAAGCGGGTCTCGTGTGGATGCTCAACTTGTTTCACGTCGTACGTAGCCAACGGCGTTCATCGCAGGTGCGCTTGAGAGAACGGCCCTCGAAAGCGGATTTCGCAGAATCGATATTAATAGAGGATCAGTCGATGCACCGTGGAAGCGACTGCTGTCGCACGTTGTCACAAAAGTGTAGAACTCAACTTGAGCGACTTTCGTTTGGTTTAAACCATTTATCCTCCCCTTCATAACGGAGATGCAGGCGTGCAATGAAAACGTGAACACACCTTCATACCGACACATAACTGGAGCGCGCCGTGATTTAAACCAACGCTGCAGCCGTCTAAAGCCAACTGTAAAACAAATCAAGAAAGCTTGGTTTCAAGAATGCAGACGAAAAAAACATCCTCGCAATGTCAACACAAGGTGACATGGCTCAGCAGCACCAGCAGCGCATTTTCCGTTGCTTGCAGATTTTCGCGCTTCAAGCCCATGGACCGCCCTGGTTAATCACGGGGGTTTTTACCGACCGAAGGAAGATGGCACCGTTTGTTTCGCAGTGGACCCTCAAGATCCCCCGTGAGGTCACGCAAAACAGAGGTTGTGTGTGCACTGGCACATGAAACTTCTCACAATGTACTTCATCGAGAAAAACCATATCGCAACACCACTGCCGCGCTGGCAGACTCGCGCGTAAACCTGCAGCAGCAGAGCACTGGGATTGTTGAGACGAGGTGTGAGTGACGCAAGGCGCTTGCAGCTGCTGAGGCATTTAACCTGTTCCCGTGTCTGAGATGTCTCCAAGTTGCAGGGTGGTGGAGTCCCATTCACCGCCCAATCTCAGAACATGCGAGCGGTTCAGTGTTAATGGTATTTGGAGAGTTATAGCGCCACTGTTTTTTAACACAATGCAGAGAACTGTAGCGACACAAACTCACTCTGCGATAGCTGGCGCAAAACCGTGCCCCACGCGCCCGCATGGCTTGACGTGTACGAACGTCATCGGAGCGGAATCACACACGCGTCCACAGAATGGAATTGTAAAGAACCGATGGCGCACACGTGACACGTGCGTACGCCATCGGAACGGGAAAAGGTTGAGGGGGGGAGGGGGTGCCCACCGCACGCAAATCCTCACGCGCGGCTTCAAGAAAGGACCGACCTCAACTTTGGTGGGGAGTGTCCACCAGTGCGGCAGCGACGGGGCGGTGATCTTCTCCGGGACGGTGACATTCTCAGGGAGCAAAACGGAGTCGCTGTGTGGGATCAGGCAGCTTGTTTTGCACACGGATCCTGGCAACAGGGAGACACCAAACCACCATCACCACCGCCATCGTCGTCATCACGTGTAGATGTTGAACTGCTTCTTGTGTTTAGTTTGTTGTCCTCACACCCTCCCCCCCCCGCCGTACTTCCGATGAGCATGGCGTGCTACGTGCGTTGCTAAAGCAGTTCAACACACATACACGTTCACCGTCACGAGGCGCTTGCCGTTGGACGACTCGGAATCTGTAGCGATCGAGATTTTGTGTCTGCACGGCGCCCCGAGTGTGCCCTCGGAGCTCAAAAAGAGTCAATGGAGACCTTCTAAGCAGAGGTCGCAAACGGGTTTTGATTCCCTACCCGTACCCGGCCGCACCAGGGTCGCAAACGGGTACCCGTACCCGGCCGTACCCGTACCCTACCCGTACCCGGCCGGGTACGGGTAGAGTACGGGTACGGGTAGGGTACGGGTATCGGGTATCCGATTGTGACCTCTGGGACGAAGCCATGTTGCAGGCGCGGGTGGGTTGATTCTAGGAACTTGAATTGTGAGAAGAGACAAGACGTTGGGAAATGAGCGACAAACGGTGACTCACCTGTGACTCACGGTCTACGCGTACCCGGCCGCACCAGGGTCGCAAACGGATACCCGATACCCGGCTACCCGGCCGGGTACGGGTAGCCGGGTATCGGGTAGGGTGCGGGTATCGGGTACCCGGTTGCGACCTCTGCTTCTAAGTCCCTGCGGAAGACCCGTCCTGTTTCAAAGGGCCTCTCTCTCGAGTCCTCCATCTTGTCCCTCGAGTCATTCTCTCCCTCATTACCTCGCACTGAGTCATTCATCTTTAACACGCTTGGTATTCTGGGATCAAATTAAGGGCACCCTTTGAATTAAAATGATCATAATTACGACCGACTGTTGTTCCCCACTAAAGTGAAATGTTCTTCCGCACGAAATGACAAGCGTCACGGAGTGCGGTCCGGCGGCAGAGATTCGGGGCTGTGCCGTGGGGCGGCCAAAGATGAGATCGATTCGTGCGCCTAATGGATAGAGCGCCGAGATTGGCAGTTGCGGCGATTGCGAGGGTGACAGTTTCAAAAACTTCTCTCCACACTTTCGTGATGACCGTTGCCTTACAACGGGAACAAATCTGTACAGGAGGAGACTGATATGTCGGGGCAATGGACCTTCTGAGCAGAGAGACGGAGTGGGCAACACCTTGACCGACCAATCGTTGTAAAGCCGAAGCTTTTTAAGAAACTGGAAAACTTCGATTGACAAGGTGGCATTTTTTTATTCCCCCACGAGCACAACGATTTGGAAAATCCCCCTTCAAGAAAAGTGAACAAAAAAAATGGAGCAAATTTACTCTCCTTTGTAAAGCTACAAGTGGCACACACAGACACACAGGCACATATACACAGACACACACACATACACACAGTGACACACACACAGAGACACAGTGACACACACACAGTGACACAGAGACACACACACAGACACACAGAGACACACACAGAGACACACACACAGACACACACACGTAGCAGCAGCAAGTGGCAACTGCAAGTGGATTTGCCACCGCGTAGGTTACGACACAAAGCTCTCTCCGCTGTGTCTTCTGAGTTTTGCCCGTCGTGCCTTTTAGCCTGGCACGATGCCCGACGTTTCACTCCACGTGCTGGGACCTTCTTCATTCACTTCCCCCGAAGAAGCCCCCGACACGTCGGGTGAAGTGTTGGAACCGCCGTGCCGAACAGACACGCACAGGCCCAAACCCAAGACGCAAAACTCGCGGGGAGGTGCGAGAGAGAATTTCAATTAAAAGCAACTCCCGTTTGAATGTGGAACCAAACGATGGGGAAGCTTGCTAAAGGCTCTATGGGGGAATCTTTGTCTTTATTATATATATACAAGGTGGAACTGGAACATTGAGATTATTTGGTTGATACATTTCTCAGGTACAATGTACAACATTGTTCACCAGCTGTTGTCCCATCGTTTGGTTCTACATTCAAACGTGTGTTCTTGGTTCTTTCGGTAAAGTCACGTAGAAGGGAGATAATAAAATAATATGAATATAAAACAAAAAAAATTCTCACGACGTTTCGACTGCAACACAAGCAGCAATCATCATCAGGTGTGAAATCCACCGCAAGAAAATTAGAAAAAAGACGTTTTTCAAATTTTCTTTCTTTTTTCAAATTTTCTTTCTGTGGATTTCAAACCAAATAATCTCAATGTTCCAGTGCCACCTTGTATATATATAAAAGACAAAAATATAGCCTTTAGCAAGCTGCTTGGGCAAGTTCTGCTAGTGAGCACCTATGAAGGCCGGGGGGGGGGGGTGGGTGGTCAGCACCACGCCTGCTCACACGTCACACACCAAGTACTCATTTCAGGCTGAGTTGACCCAGTGGAGGCCCAGGACTGGTTCAGATATTCGTCGCTGAATATTAGCCGCAAGCCGGAAACGAACTCGGTTGCCGGTTTGCACGCTGCCCACGACACTACAGCTATGGAAGAAGATCACCGGTATAGTCTCAAAAGACTGCAGGGGCAAGTGCTGTCAGTGAGCACCATGAGGGGGTGGGTGATCAGTATCACTCCCACTATACACACACACACAGAATCAGAATATTCATTTTATATTGGAAGAATCCGATGAGTTACGAAGCTCTTTTTCACACACATCCATTCGAGGCGTGTCTACCGCTGCTGTGCTACTACCCCCATAACCCCATAAATACTCAACAAAATATACAAATATGTTTGAGAAGCCAGCTACGCCGTTACCTATTCCGTATCCGGTAGGGCAGTCGCATGTGATGATGAACGGAGGGTCCGGGGCGGTGCACTCGCCCTGCTCGTGCGGGCACAGCTGCAGTTCCCCACTCCAGCGTCCATTCTTGCTGCACCGGATCACTGTGTGGTTCTGCTGGTCCAATACAGAGACACACACAACAACAACAACCGCCATTCGCCACTAAGTGGCGGTGACGTCACCACGACGCTTGTGCCAGGCCAAGTGCACCTTGAGGCCACGTGAAGTGTCGAACGCCCGCTGGCAGGAGGTCACGGGGCAGACCCAGCAGGTGCCACGGGTCGACTGACCGAGATGACCGAGATGACTGGCTGATGCACCACCTGTGCCCCCTACTGTACAAACTTGCTGTGCTTTAGCCACCCGGCGCTCCGCTCGTTGTTGTGAGCGTCGCTCCTCTGCCCTCCGTTGTTGTTGGAGGGCGACTGCCTCCAACTGCCCAGTAGCGTCCTTCACGAGCCTCCTCCACTGAGGCCGATCTTGACACCGCTGGTACCAGTCATCGGCAAGTCCACTCAGCTCCACGTCCTCCTGTACCACATCACTCCATCTCTTCTCTAGCCCGTGCCGCGCCCGTTTAGCCCCCTCTATCTGGCCAAACAAGAGCTGTTTAGGCATGCGGTGGCTGGGCATGCGGGCTACATGACCCAGCCAACGCAGCCTCGCCTGCCGGAGGAGCTCACCGATGGGACTTTGCCCAGATCTTTCACACACACACGCGCACACTTGTCAACTCATGAGTAACATCAATTGCAATGCCTCGAGGCATCTAATCAACATCATGAGTTTGGCAATACCCAAATATGATATAAATCAGCTGATGCATTCATCATCATCTTCAGTCAATTCAATGCTGGATGAAGGCCTCTCCCCCCCCCCCCCCAAGCCTTCATCATCTCCCTTGGTCCTGCAATGTGGCAATCCATCTCGTACTCACACACGCCAGCTGTCTTTTCCGCTCCATCTCCCCGGTCCCCTCACCTGGCTGCCAATCCGTCATGAATCTCGACCGTCACGAGGCCATCATCCCACGCGGTGACGGCCTCCTGCCCAAGCCCACGTGCTGCTCCCAGCCGCTAGCATGGTGCATCCAACCTGCGCCGTGCACGCACCTATCCACACTTCTTGGCGCACTGTTCCACTATTGTAACCATTTTATTTTTCCAGCATTCCATGTTTCCAAAACCATGTAAACCATTGCGTGCAATTCCTGTACGACAGTTACAGTGTCATTCCTAAGGCATCAGAAAGGGGAGGTTGCAAACACGCTCAAGGGAAGGCACTGAACGTATAAATGGCCCCCGGGAAAAACAATAACAGCCACAGGAGGTCCCCGTGAAACTTAGTGCATATTCAGAGTGCGTGTGTGTCACTGTAAATGTGTGTGTGTGTCACTGTAAATGTGTGTCATACTGTAAATGTGTGTGTGTCATACTGTAAATGTGTGTGTGTCATACTGTAAATGTGTGTGTGTCACTGTTAATGTGTGTGTGTGTCACTGTTAATGTGTGTCACTGTAAATGTGTGTGTGTGTTACTGTAAATGTGTGTGTGTGTTACTGTAAATGTGTGTGTGTCACTGTAAATGTGTGTGTGTCATACTGTAAATGTGTGTGTGTCACTGTTAATGTGTGTGTGTGTCACTGTTAATGTGTGTCACTGTAAATGTGTGTGTGTGTTACTGTAAATGTGTGTGTGTGTTACTGTAAATGTGTGTGTGTGTCATACTGTAAATGTGTGTGTGTCACTGTTAATGTGTGTGTGTGTCACTGTTAATGTGTGTCACTGTAAATGTGTGTGTGTGTTACTGTAAATGTGTGTGTGTGTTACTGTAAATGTGTGTGTGTTACTGTAAATGTGTGTGTGTGTGTCACTGTAAATGTGTGTCACTGTAAATGTGTGTGTGTCACTGTAAATGTGTGTGTTACTGTAAATCTGTGTGTCACTGTATAATGTGTGTGTCACTGTAAATGTGTGTGTCACTGTTAATGTGTGTGTGTCACTGTAAATGTGTGTCATTGTATAATGTGTGTGTGTTACTGTAAATGTGTGTCACTGTAAATGTGTGTGTCACTGTAAATGTGTGTGTCACTGTAAATGTGTGTGTCACTGTAAATGTGTGTGTCACTGTTAATGTGTGTGTCACTGTTAATGTGTGTCATTGTATAATGTGTGTGTGTTACTGTAAATGTGTGTCACTGTAAATGTGTGTGTCACTGTAAATGTGTGTGTCACTGTAAATGTGTGTGTCACTGTTAATGTGTGTGTCACTGTTAATGTGTGTCATTGTATAATGTGTGTGTGTTACTGTAAATGTGTGTCACTGTAAATGTGTGTGTCACTGTAAATGTGTGTGTGTCACTGTAAATGTGTGTGTGTCACTGTAAATGTGTGTGTGTTACTGTAAATGTGTGTGTGTCACTGTAAATGTGTGTCACTGTAAATGTGTGTGTGTGTCACTGTAAATGTGTGTGTGTGTCACTGTAAATGTGTGTGTGTCACTGTAAATGTGTGTGTGTCACTGTAAATGTGTGTGTGTCACTGTTAATGTGTGTGTTACTGTAAATGTGTGTGTCACTAGTAAATGTGTGTGTGTTACTGTAAATGTGTGTGTGTGTCACTGTTAATGTGTGTGTCACTGTAAATGTGTGTGTGTCACTGTAAATGTGTGTGTGTCACTGTTAATGTGTGTGTTACTGTAAATGTGTGTGTCACTAGTAAATGTGTGTGTGTTACTGTAAATGTGTGTGTGTTACTGTAAATGTGTGTGTGTTACTGTAAATGTGTGTGTTACTGTAAATGTGTGTGTGTGTCACTGTTAATGTGTGTGTGTCACTGTTAATGTGTGTGTGTGTTATTGTAAATGTGTGTGTGTCACTGTTAATGTGTGTGTCACTGTAAATGTGTGTCACTGTTAATGTGTGTGTGTTACTGTAAATGTGTGTGTGTGTTACTGTTAATGTGTGTGTGTTACTGTAAATGTGTGTGTCACTGTTAATGTGTGTGTTACTGTAAATGTGTGTCACTGTAAATGTGTGTGTCACTGTAAATGTGTGTGTGTCACTGTAAATGTGTGTGTGTCACTGTAATGTGTGTGTTGTGTTACTGTAAATGTGTGTGTTCACTGTAAATGTGTGTTGTGTCACTGTAATGTGTGTCACTGTAAATGTGTGTGTGTGTCACTGTAAATGTGTGTGTGTGTCACTGTAAATGTGTGTGTGTCACTGTAAATGTGTGTGTGTCACTGTAAATGTGTGTGTGTCACTGTTAATGTGTGTGTTACTGTAAATGTGTGTGTCACTAGTAAATGTGTGTGTGTTACTGTAAATGTGTGTGTGTGTCACTGTTAATGTGTGTGTCACTGTAAATGTGTGTGTGTCACTGTAAATGTGTGTGTGTCACTGTTAATGTGTGTGTTACTGTAAATGTGTGTGTCACTAGTAAATGTGTGTGTGTTACTGTAAATGTGTGTGTTACTGTAAATGTGTGTGTGTTACTGTAAATGTGTGTGTTACTGTAAATGTGTGTGTGTGTCACTGTTAATGTGTGTGTGTCACTGTTAATGTGTGTGTGTTATTGTAAATGTGTGTGTGTCACTGTTAATGTGTGTGTCACTGTAAATGTGTGTGTCACTGTAAATGTGTGTCACTGTTAATGTGTGTGTGTTACTGTAAATGTGTGTGTGTGTTACTGTTAATGTGTGTGTGTTACTGTAAATGTGTGTGTCACTGTTAATGTGTGTGTTACTGTAAATGTGTGTGTGTTACTGTAAATGTGTGTGTGTCACTGTTAATGTGTGTGTCACTGTTAATGTGTGTGTGTTACTGTAAATGTGTGTGTCACTGTTAATGTGTGTGTGTTACTGTAAATGTGTGTGTGTTACTGTAAATGTATGTGTGTGTCACTGTTAATGTGTGTGTGTTACTGTAAATGTGTGTGTCACTGTTAATGTGTGTGTGTTACTGTAAATGTGTGTGTCACTGTTAATGTGTGTGTGTTACTGTAAATGTGTGTGTCACTGTGTGTGTCACTGTGTGTGTGTCACTGTGTGTGTGTGTCACTGTGTGTGTGTGTTACTGTAAATGTGTGTGTGTTACTGTAAATGTGTGTGTGTGTCACTGTAAATGTGTGTGTGTGTATTACTGTAAATGTGTGTGTGTCACTGTATAATGTGTGTGTGTTACTGTAAATCTGAGTGTCACTGTAAATGTGTGTGTCACTGTAAATGTGTGTGTCACTGTAAATGTGTGTGTCACTGTTAATGTGTGTGTCACTGTAAATGTGTGTGTTACTGTAAATGTGTGTGTCACTGTAAATGTGTGTGTCACTGTAAATGTGTGTGTCACTGTAAATGTGTGTGTGTCACTGTAAATGTGTGTCACTGTAAATGTGTGTGTGTGTTACTGTAAATGTGTATGTCACTGTAAATGTGTGTGTGTGTTACTGTAAATGTGTATGTCACTGTTCATGTGTGTGCCACTGTAAATGTGTGTCACTGTAAATGTGTGTGTGTCACTGTAAATGTGTGTCACTGTAAATGTGTGTGTGTGTCACTGTAAATGTGTGTGTGTGTCACTGTAAATGTGTGTGTGTGTGTCACTGTAAATGTGTGTGTGTGTCACTGTGTGTGTGTATCACTGTGTGTGTGTGTCACTGTAAATGTGTGTGTCACTGTAAATGTGTGTGTGTGTGTCACTGTAAATGTGTGTGTGTGTGTCACTGTAAATGTGTGTGTGTGTCACTGTGTGTGTGTGTGTCACTGTGTGTGTGTGTGTCACTGTGTGTGTGTCACTGTAAATGTGTGTGTCACTGTGTGTGTGTGTGTCACTGTGTGTGTGTGTGTCACTGTGTGTGTGTGTGTGTCACTGTGTGTGTGTGTGTGTCACAGACGCCATGACCACCACAGTGGCTAAACAGGGGCTCTGGACGGGTGTGAGGGGCTGGTAACCCCTCCACCTTCAATTAACCACCACTAAACCACGAATTAAACATAAACCTGAAACAAATAAGCTTGTGCCGGAGGCCCCGGGGGGTCAGGCTTTTATGACGTCTCCTGGCCAAACCCCATTTGGCGGAGCCAGGAGATTGAATTTTCACCCTCGGGGCTCCTCCAGAAACAACAAAAAACCATTGCGGATGGCCACGTGGAATGTTCGAACGCTCACTGCGGAGGAGAGGCTGCCACTCCTCTGTCGGGAGCTGGACCGGTACCGCCTGGATCTCTGTGGCATTCAGGAGGTCCGGTGGACCGGTTCTGGCTCCTGCCACCATGAGGGGTGGACAGTCCTCTACTCGGGGCAGGAGACTGCCAAACAACAGGGTGTGGCTCTTCTTCTGAACAAAAGAATGAAGGGGGCGTGGGAGCGTGGCGGTGAGGTGTGGGAAGCTGTAAGCCCCAGGATACTTTTGGCTCGCCTTCCCATCAACCAGAGGCGAGGAGTGGTGGTCGTGGTTACTTATGCCCCCACCGAAGACGAACATCCGTGGAGGGATGCAGGCAAAGCCGATGAGTCAGACTCTTTCTATGACCTCCTGTCACAGGTGCTGGCTAAAGTGGCCACTCGGGACAGAGTCATCTTGTTGGGTGACTTCAATGCCCGAGTTGGTCATGATGCTGGTACCTGGTCTGGAGTGATTGGAAGGCATGGGCCAGATCAGCTCAATAATAACGGTAGGAGGCTGCTAGATTTTTGTGCAGCCCATGGGCTTGTAATTACCAACACGCTGTTCCGGCATCGGCGCATCCACACAACATCATGGATACATGCCGGGTCCAAGCAAGAACATCTGCTGGACTACATAGTGACGGACCAGCGGATGCGAGCCCATGTCCTTGACACCAGGACCTACCGTGGAGCTGATCTGTCCTCTGACCATCGACTAGTCATCTGTAAGATGCGCCTGCCTTTCTTCCACTCCGGTGGTGGGTGTACACCCAGGATCCCATTCCAACCAAAAGTGGCCTGGTCTCAGTTAGCTGATGAAAGTTGCAAGCGAGAATTTCATCATCGCTTGCAGCTGGGGTTGGCATCGTCCCCCACTCCACCTGATGTCGAGGGGAAATGGGCGAGGTTTAAGACTGTGACTCATGCAGCTGCAATGGCTGCTTTGGGTACGCGGTCCAGACCTCCCCAGAAACCCTGGCTGACAGAGGAGGTGTTCAGGTTAATTGAGAAAAAGCGTCAGGCCCACTCTCATCGCCTACAGCATCCCACGTCAGAGAATGAGGAGGTTTACCGCAGCCTTCGCTCAGAAGTTCGGAGAGCCGTCAGGCGCTGTAAGGATGGGTGGTGGTCGCGGGTTGCTGAGGAGATGGAGTCTGCCTCAGTGGCCCGTGATCACAAATCACTATTTAACTCCATCAAAAAAGTAACCTGCAGCGCCACACCTATTACCATCATTAGAGGAAAAAACGGTGATCCAATCTCCGACCCCCAGGAACAGGTTTGCAGATTTGCTGAGCATTTCTGTGAGGTCCTGGGGGAGGGAAATTCTCTCAGCCAGGAAAACATCATGGCACAAAGTGGTGATAACCCTGCTGAGGCTGCGGTGCCTCAAATATTGGAAGAGGTCACCCCCTGTGAGTGGCTGGCTGAGGTGCCATCTGTTGAGGAAGTACTGAAGGCGATCCGGAGTCTGAGACCAGGAAAGGCACCGGGCAGAGATGATCTCCCAAGCGAAATGCTGAGGGAGGGTGGCGTTTGTGCACAGACTGCCCTATATGACATCATAACAACAGTCTGGACCACTGGACGGGTTCCGCAGGACTGGAAGGATGCCCTGGTGGTTCCCCTCTTTAAGAAGGGGGACCGTACCGACTGTAACAACTACAGGGGCATCTCACTCCTCAGTGTGCCGGGTAAGGTCCTGGCAAGGATTATTCAACATCGCCTTGCTAGGCACGCTGAGGAGAGGCTTGCGGAGCCCCAATGCGGTTTCAGGAAAGGGCGGTCCTGCACAGATGCCATATTTTCTGTCCGTCTGCTACAGCAGAGGTGTAGGGAATTCCAAAAAGACCTACATCTCTGCTTTATTGACCTGGTCAAGGCCTATGATACCATCAGTAGGACTGGGCTCTGGGTTGTTCTTCGTGCTTTCGGAGTCCCTGACCCTCTGCTCACGATCATTAAGGACCTTCATGATGGTGAGCGGGCCCGGGTAAAACTACGTGGCCGGGAGTCGGAGCCTTTCCCTGTACACCTTGGGGTGCGACAGGGATGTCCTCTGGCTCCCACATTATTTAACATCTATTTTGACCGCGTAGTTCGTGAAGCCTTCAATAGCTGTACCGGGGGAATTTCTATTTGGTACAGATATAATGGGAGGCTGATCGACGCCCGGGTGCGATCAAGGGATGGCTCCCTATTGGTCAACCACGTTATGTATGCCGATGATTTGGTAATAGCTGCTCATTCAGAAGAGGAGTTGGAGGCGCTGCTGCTGAGACTGGAGCGTGCCACTAAGAGGTGGGGCCTTACCATCAGCCCCACCAAAACTAAGCACCTGCCTGGGTATTTTGTACCATCGGACACTCCACCCCCACAACTCCCAATTGGTGATGGGGCAGTTGTGGAGAGAGTGGAGAGTTTCCCATACCTGGGCAGTGTGCTTATGACCGGCTCCAGTCTATCAGCAGAGGTCTCACTCCGAATCAGTCGAGCGGCAATATCTTTTCATCGGTTGCGTAACGCTGTGTGGAAGCTACCTGGTCTGTCGCTCCACACGAAGCTTCAGGTCTTCTCGGCCACGGTCA
Source organism: Lethenteron reissneri (assembly GCF_015708825.2). NCBI lineage: Eukaryota > Metazoa > Chordata > Hyperoartia > Petromyzontiformes > Petromyzontidae > Lethenteron > Lethenteron reissneri. The sequence goes on from NW_026891115.1 coordinate 60,815, forward strand.
TTCCCTCCCTTCTCTACGCTTGCGAGACGTGGACCCCCCTGGTGGAGCATCTTCGCCGGTTGGAAACATTTAGGGCTGGCCTGCCTACGATCCATCCTGGGTTTAACCAGGCTGGATTGTGTGAGGAGCTCACAAATCCTTGAAAGATCTGGGCAAAGTCCCATCAGTGAGCTCCTCCGGCAGGCAAGGCTGCGTTGGCTGGGTCATGTAGCCCGCATGCCCAGCCACCGCATGCCTAAACAGCTTTTGTTCGGCCGGATCGAGGGGGCTAGACGGGCGCGGCACGGGCTGGAGAAGAGATGGAGTGATGTGGTACAGGAGGACGTGGAGCTGAGTGGACTTGCCGATGACTGGTACCAGCGGTGTCAAGATCGGCCTCAGTGGAGGAGGCTCGTGAAGGACGCTACTGGGCAGTTGGAGGCAGTCGCCCTCCAACAACAACGGAGGGCGGAGGAGCGACGCTCACAACAACGAGCGGAGCGCCGGGTGGCTAAAGCACAGCAAGTTGGCACAGTAGGGGGCACAGGTGGTGCATCAGCCAGTCATCTCGGTCATCTCGGTCAGTCGACCCGTGGCACCTGGGTCTGCCCCGTGACCTCCTGCCAGCGGGCTTTCGACACTTCACGTGGCCTCAAGGTGCACTTGGCCTGGCACAAGCATCGTGGTGACGTCACCGCCACTTAGTGGCGAATGGCGGTTGTTGTTGTTGTTGTGTGTGTGTGTCAGTGTGTGTGTGTGTCACTGTGTGTGTGTGTCACTGTAAATGTGTGTGTGCGTGTGCGCGCTGCGCTACAAACCCGGCGACCTGAGTTTGATTCCTGTTCACAGCCAACGCCAGTGACGATTATCTGAAGCGGTGCTGGGCCTCCCCCAGGCCACGAGTGTGTGGCGCGGCGGCGTGTGGTCACCATCGCCACGCCAGAGACACAGACGCGGCCGGGCGCGCTGCTGCCCACCGACCCCCTCGTGCTGACAGCACGTGCCCCCAACAACAAGTCCGTCGAGGCTACGTGGGGGCGGGGGGGGGATCTTTGTGCTCGTGCGAGGTGTGCGGGACCTTGCTGGCGCTGGCGGTGCTGCAGTTGACCCAGCAGCGGGAGCCGAGCTGCCAGCGCTGCGTGCACGTGTAGGAGCCGTGCAGCACTGGCGGCAGCGGGGGGCACTGCACGGGCACGCAGCCGCCCTCCTCCCAGTGGCCACTGTCCGTGCACCTCACCTTGAACCCCCTGGGGAGGGAGGGAGGCGGGCGGCGGCAGGAGCCGGGTGATTTGCGAGCGTGTTGGCTGAGCGCACGTGTGTGTGTGTGCTCGCCATCTAAAACTATTAAACATTTTTTTTCTTCCCCAGGTAAGGTCCACGGAGCTGTAGTCGCTCTTTTTCAGAAGTGACCTTGCCACAAATGACAGCAGTGAAACAATCTTGATGTGAAGTTTTCGTGACTGCAGGGATCCATACTCTTTGGCTCTTTCGGTAAGGCCGTCATCAGGTGGGACAAGCACAGCAAGAAACAATCGCTGAAGTGGGCAAAAGGGCTGTCGTGACAAGAGGCTATATAGGTAAGAAGCAGTGAAGGTTTTAACCTGGTTAATAACATCATTCCAATGATCGCTCAATTTGTATCCATCTTCTCGGTTGATGTTATGTCTATGTTTATATATCTGGATGGCTTCATGAACAAACCTTTGATAGTAGCCCGAAGGTTTGCAGAGTACCCTGGTCTCGGAAAAAACAATATTAGGAGAGCCCACAGCGTCATAGCGATGGTCAGCCACGCGGAGGTATTGGTTCTGCCGTGTTTCAGATCTTCCTTGTCGTTTCGTTTCCCCAATGTAACAGCCACTACAGGTGCAACTTAGTTTGTAGACTCCAGGATATTGTTGTCACGTGACGAAAACAACCGCGCAAATTTATGACTGCAAAATAATCGCGATGCGTTTGTAGAAAGGTGTATTACACACGTACGTGGGGACACAGCCAATCCTTAACATTTGCCAACATTTGGAACGATGATTCCGGCATTGAGCGCCCCACACGTGCGCGTGACGTGCACCCAGGGCACGGTGTTTGTGAGCACACACGTCTGCTCGCGTTCCATGACCGTGGCGGGGTGCTGGTGTGCCGAGTGTAGCGGGAGGTGTGGAAGCGGGCTTTACTTGCGACTGGTGAGCGGCACGTGGTGTCCCGGCTCGCAGCGATACTTGCAGGAGGAGCCGACCTCCTGTCCGTCGTGTTTGCAGCGGTCGGTGCGCGCCACGGCGTTGGCCATGGGCGGCGGGGCCCGGCACGTCAGCTGGCAGTACGCCTCCGGCAGGGACCACAGTCCGTCCTCCTGGCACCGCAGCTCTGCGCTCGCACCTGGCGTCCCCGCGGAAGGACAAACGCAAAGACGTTCGGCGTCACAATCCGTCGTCGGCGATCGTGTTTGCCGCGGCGGCGATTAAAGCCGGAGGGAGAATGACGATGGTTCTCGGTGCTCCCCTCTTCACAGTGTTAAAACTATTAAACTAGTTTTTATTTTACCAGGTAAGGTCCACCGAGCTCTCTGGCTCTTTTTCAAAATTTCACACGATGGCGAGCCAACGAAGGGTGGGTAATCATCGCGTGGAAATTCCTAGCAGTCAACAAATAATCAAAACGCACATTCATTCGAAATGTGGAGGGAAAAACGGGAAGAATCGGAGAAACGTCCATGAGATCGCCGGGAGAGAGAGAGAGACGCGCAGACTCCATATAGACAACAGGCATCAGGGTCGGGATCGAACCCACGACCTCTTGTATACCAGGCGAGGTAGTTAACATCTCCTAGCCACCGTGATGATGATGAGTGAGAGAGAGACGCGCAGACTCCAAATAGACAGCAGGCGTCAGGGCCAAGATCGAATCCACAACCACACAACCGCAAACACTTACGGATGTCCTTGGCGAAATGCAAAGGTGCTGCAATGTGCAAGTATATTTTACACTTACATTGTAAAGTATGTGTAATGTAGCAGCTTCCAGAGACACCTTGTTCAGTCAGATGTACATTTATTATGAATTTAATGGCGAATGGCGGTTGTTGCCATGTATACGTACATGTCTGTGCGTGTGTGTGTGTGCGTAAGTTCATGTGTGTGTGTGGCTCTATGTGCGTGTGTGAGTCGATGTGTGTTTGTGTGTGAGTCTGTGTGTCAGTCGATGTGTGTACGGCAGTGTGTCTGTGTGTGACAGTCCATGTGTGTGTGCGTCGATATGTGTCTGTGTACGTCCATATGTATGTCTGTGTGTATGTGTGAGTCGATGTGTGCGTGGGTCCATGTGTATCTCTTAGTCGATATATGTGTGTGTAAGTCCATATGTATGCTTAGGTCGATGTATGTGTGAGAGTCTACGTATGTGTGTGTGTGCGAGTCCATATGTGTGTCTGTGTAAGTCGATGTCTTTGTGTGTGTGTGGGTCGATGTGTGTGTCTGTTGCCCGGGCAACGCCGGGTACTTACCGCTAGTCATTCATCAAGTCCACCGACTCGCCGCTAACTTAACGAGTAACCGCGAGTTGACTACAGACACAGCTGGGTAACTTCTACGCGACGCTCCCCGTGTAGTTGGCTGGCTACACAGGAGCGGAAGGAGACACCGTCACTCTCCAAGAGCACAAGGTGCCCCCGTTCCAGGACGACGAAGACGACCCGCTCCAAGATGACGACGGTGACGACAGCTTCTTGGTTCCCCCACAACAACAGCAGCAGTAGCAGCAGCAGTAGCAGCAGTAGCAGCAGTAGCAGCAGCAGCAGTAGCAGCAGCAGCAGTAGCAGCAGCAGTAGCAGCAGCAGCAGCAGCAGCAGTACAGCAGCAGTAGCAGCAGTAGCAGCAGCAGCAGCAGTAGCAGCAGCAGTAGCAGCAGTAGCAGCAGTAGCAGCAGCAGCAGTAGCAGCAGTAACAGCAGCAGTAGCAGCAGAAGTATCAGTAGCAGCAGCAGTAGTAGGAGCAGCAGCAGCCCAGAGCCCTGTTCCACGCCGGCTTTAAACCCTCTTCCCGAGCCATCTCTCGCCGCACCTGGCCCCCGTCCTGGCTCTGTCCCAATGACTATTCACCACCGTCTGAGATCCGTGCTCATCCTCACACTGCCCTGTCGGTGCCCGTCGCATCAATCATTATTGACAACCACTCAGGTCCCACGTTACCCTTACGTGAGACCCCCTGCCTGGTCCCTCTCATCCGGAATCTATGGGGAATGGAGGTTGCCGGTCAATCAAATATCCCGGTCATCTGAGAGTTACGCTTACGATTCACCGCATTTCACAAGCATGTTAAACTGTTCAAGAAAGAAACTCAGCCTGCATGTTGGGGAGGCCTTCATCTAGCAGTGGATTGACCATGGCTGAACATTGATGACGACGACGACGAGAAGTAAGAGATTGCTGGACGGGTCACCTTGCAGTTTGGCGGGTGGGAGGCAGACGAAGGTGGTGCGGGCACCGTAGCTCGTCCCGTGGGGGTAGCTGAAGTGGGCGTGGTACACGAGGTGCCAACTCGGGACGCCGCAGTCGACGGGCCGGCGGGCAACGCGCTCATCCCCCTGGCCCTCCACGCGGGTCACTCCCGCCTGATGCTGATTGGAGGAGGGGCGGCGTTCGTGACAAGGGCCTTTAAACTCCGACGCGATTCCGTCACGCGCCTCCCTCGTACCTAGTATTATTCAGCCCGGCGTCCGACGATCCTGACCAAACTGCCAAAGCTCGTGGCGCGAAACGTCGGACGTCGTGCCGACACGACACGCGGCAGCCGACCCGATAAACACCTCGGCGCGCCGTTACCGCACAACCGCGAAAACCTACGCTGCAGGACCCGCATGGCTGTATCGGTGTTGGGGGCGTGCAAACGGCAAATAAATCTGCGGAAAAAACTATTCTTACTCTCACAAAACTGCGATGAAATGGCGCCTCCAAACATTCCAATTATTGTGCAATCCACGGCGAGCGCACGGCACATTTCTAATGACGGTGCCAACGAAGCGGCACTAACGGAGCCCGAATGAGCAAACAACAACAACAACAACACGCTCGTGCGACAAACTCTCTTCAGTCAGCACGACGGGCTCCCCCCGTCACGCGAGCACGACGACAAACACCTCGTACTGGCAGGAACCTCCTGGTTACACCAGCCCACAGGGGATTATTGTGTCCGTCGTGCAGGGTGGGGCTGGGAGGGGTGGGGCTGGGTGGGGAGGGGCTGGGTGGGGAGGGTGGGGATGGGCTGGGTGGGGAGGGTGGGGGGTGGGAGGGGTGGGGCTGGGTGGGGAGGGGCTGGGTGGGGATGGGCTGGGTGGTGAGGGTGGGGAGGGGCTGGGTGGGGCTGGGTGGGGAGGGGCTGGTCACCCCGTGGTGCCCTTATAAAACTCAACGTTTAACCAACTCACGCCGGCTTGTGCCCGCCCTCACAGTCGGCCATATTTGCGGAATACACCACGCCGCCGTTGACCCTGCAGGCCATTGACCGAGCAACCCAACGTTACTACCAGCTCCCTCCGCAGGAGGGATGTGTCAAAGCCACGTAGAAGGCCGCCCGTTAACCTCCGCGGAAATCCGCGTAAACCACGAGGTCGGCGTGCGGTCAGCGCAACGGCGAGGGCTGAAGCGACGCCGAATTGCACGGGACGACGGTGGGCCCTCACCGGGTCCCCGTCCGCCGCGGGCTGCTGCCCGTCCTCGCTCGGTGCCCCTTGCCGCAGAGCACCTCGCACCGGCTGCCGGCCTCGTCGTCGCACCGCGCCGTGCCGTGAGCCGCCAGCCGCTGCAGGCAGGTGCTGCAGGCGTTGCAGGTACACCTGGCGCCGTTGGGGAGACACCAAGAGGGCGTGGGTTTGTTAGACGGCCTCCTCGCGTGAAGCGGGGGAACATTGAATGGAGTGGTGATCGGTCCAATAATGACACAAAGCATCACCGGGATGATTCGTCAATCAATCGTCGAGAAAATCTACAAATCGACTAAACATTGTAACAAATTAAATCTTGACTTAAAGCTTTCGTGACTGCAGGAATTCATATTCTGTGTCTTTCGGTAAAGTCAGGTAGATAGGTTCAACAACCTGTCTACGCGACCCAAAAGTGTTGTAATCGATTGCTTTTTCTTGTGGTTGATGACACGGGCCCCTTGATGGCCGCCCCCATATCCTGCCGCCTGAAGGTGGGAAACCCCCCCCCCACACCCGTCAATCTCCCACAGAGTTTGTGTCGTCCAATGACAATGGTGATGACCATGTCGTACGAAGCAATGACAACATTTCACAGGACGATGATATGTTTTGATATTCAGTCAAGCACTTGTGGAGATGCGGAGTCAATGTCAAGACATGTTTTTTCCTGGGGGAGTGACTCGGAGTGGATGGTTGTTTTGCTCGACGTTCGAATGCGCCACACTCGCCGCTCCGTGTACGGACCACGCCATTTTCATCCGTTCCGATTGGTCGAGCATTTCAAGCGATCAATTGGCAGAGAAAATCAACGACTTGAATCACTGGATGGGACCGGCTCTAATATAAAGCCAACGCACTTGTTAAAAGCACCGGAGTCTTTCGTTCGCACATTCAAGCCGGTGCTGTAAAGATAACACTGGTCAACAACAAAAGAACATGTTTTTCTGGCCTGGACTTTTGAAGCTGTTTTAGGCTAATTTCAGGGTGCCGATTCCAAATCTGATCTTAGATTTGCTCGATCACATCTCATTTTTATGCTATCGGCATACCCAATTTTCATTGATTTAACCCAAAATTAACTCTGTCAGTTATGATTGCAAGTTGTTGCGAGTCAGTGACTGCTTTAGTGTTAAAATATGGTGCTGTATTTTTAGGACAGTGTGTTTATAATATCATTTTATGTAGATATCCACATTTATTTAATATTTTTCTTCTGCAGTTTTTATTGAAAATGCAATCATTGATATCTCAAAAAACTCATTTGGAATCAGCACCCCAAAATTACCTTAAAACCGTTGGAATACCTTATGCCAGAAAAAGTGTGTTGACCAGTGTAATCGGACGTGTCTTGTTAACGTAATCGATAAACCACTTAGCTTCCCCGAACAGGGTGAGCACGCACTGGCCCTGTGGAGGGAGACGCCTCTTGGCCTGCTACACACGGCTCCCGTGTTTCTTCAACGATTAAAACGCACCGTAAATCTGGTGACACGTGTGGCTTCCCTCCGAGACGGGGCGGGGGGCAGGGGGCAGGGGGCAGGGGGCACACCGTAAATCTGGTGACACTTGTGGCTTCCCTCGGAGACGGGGGGGGGGGCGCATCGTAAATAACACGACATCCCTTGGGCGCCCGAAGCGCCTTCAGGCCCAGACCCCCCGCACCGAGCCCTGCTGAGCATCGACCACCCTCAATCAGGGCCTTAAATTCAGTGCCATTGTTGGTTGCGCAGAAATTAATTTCGTGGAAATGCCACCGTGTGGCTCCCACGGTGTTACCGACGGCTTTTCTGAGCTTTTGGTGAGGAAACGAAATGCAATTAAGTGGATTGAAATGTGAATAGATGTGCCGGCTTCGTTTTATTTTTTATCCGAGTCTTACGCCCCCACACCTTTGCCCTCGTTATTGTCACAAGAAGGATCGCTCTGGGATTGACGCCGAGAGGTGCGTTTGTGAAGGGACAGGCCCAAAGCCCACTTCTGATAGAATCGATCACCGGTTATAGCCATGACCAGGAATCAAACCCACTCACTGGCTACATCGTGCAGAGTGCTATTGGCAAACGCGTTCAGTTTTTGAAGTCACTCTCCCGCGAGAGAATCTGAACGCGGTGCCCCCCTCACTCACCCGTGCGCCGCAGCGTCCCCCCCACAGCGGGGTCCGCCGTGCGTGTAGACGAGCGGCGGCGAGGGCTGCGAGTCTCCGTACGTCGTCGAGACGGCCACCTGGTACGCGTACGTCGCTCCCGGCTCCACGGACCTAGGCGGAGGGGTCGGCGAGGGCACGGAGGGGGCGGACGGCCGAGACCGGGGGGGGGGGGGGGGGGGGCGGCCAAAGTGCGGGCCGGGTCAGTGTCGACGGAACTCGTGGGCGGGCGTTAAAACTCCGACATCGTCCGAGAGAGAGAGAGAGAGGGGGAGCCGCGCGCGTCGCCTCGCGATGCCGGAAGCGGGCGCCGAAAATGAGAAAACGTTCAATCCGTATCGGCAAATGTTTGCCCGCAACGACTCGCAGACTCAAAGTTTTCAATGAGGCGGGTAATTCACTCCAGCCAGGTGACCACGAGCAATTTGAACAGAGAAATCCAACACTCTGGCTGTTTGCGTAGTCGTCAAAAGGCGCACAATTCAAAGACAATGCACCATCAGAGTATGAGAGCTCGGGGTAAGCATTTACACCATTGGAACCTCATCTGGTCCAACCCATGTGAGGAAAGCTGTCTCGGGTGTGGACCAATCAACTTCAAGGACAGTGCATATCATTATCAGAGTTGTGTTTTTTGTTTGCATTATGACTGCAGGTATTGTGGTCTATGCAAACATGACTCCTCGTAAAAAAAGGTGTCAGTTTTGTTGCCAGATAAAAGGGTAAAAAAACAATTATCATATTTTTTACTGGCAAATGAGGTACCAATGGAGACCTCCAGAGTTCGCGATGAAACATGAGATGGTACCCGAGGAGCATCACGGGGCGAAATGTTGTTTTGTGCGCCACGGACTTTGATGCCGACGGTACCTGCGGTGAGCGTTCAAATGTTCAGTGGGCACGACTCCGCAATTCGGGAGGGAGGCAAAGGATGCTGGAGATGCACACGTGCGTAGAGTGCAGATGACAGTTTGCAAACTCAGGACGTGATGCTCTCGTTGTACACAAATATATGCAAGGCTTGACGATTTTAACAAAAATCAATGCGAATGAACCGGTAAAGATGAGATGCGCAAATACTTTAGGAGATTGGAACAGCCTTTGTGTGGACTCTGCTATGAGAATGTTGTCTGTTGTGTGACAGTCAAACCAATATTATTTCTTAAATTCTCACCGCCCGAATTTATCCAAAAAAATGCGAGGTGAGTTTTTTTTTCTCATTCATTGATGACCGGGGGCTGAGAATGCAAACTCACTTTCACTTGCAAACGCTTCAAGGACATGGGGGACGCGGCCTTTCCGCACCGAGCAGCACCGTCCCAGCCAAACCGTGACAACACTGAGGAGTGTGCTTGGAACGCCGCGGCGAGTGCTGTTCGCGACCAGCTACCAAGGCCGGCAAGACACACGAGGAGGTCGGTGGGGGCAACACGCACGCACGCACACACACACACGCGTACACACACACACGTGTACACGCACGTTGCGTGTACACAGCGAACTCGCACAGAGTACCACCCCAGCGCCCCGCGCACCTGTCCACGAAAGCTGCGCGACGGCCCGTCGACGGCCACGTGCCCGTGCGGGTGGAACAGCGGCGAGCGGGACAGCTTGTAGGAGAGCGGGCGGCAGCGGGAGCAGCGCCCGTCGCCTGGGGCCGAGCGCAGCAGCGCGGCGTCCACCTCCAGCCGCTCGTCCGCCGTGTGGATGCGCACCGACTCCACCGGCGCCAGCAGCCAGTCCAGGCGCACCGTCAGCGGCACGTCGCAAAACACCGTCTGGGGTCCCAGCGACTGGCGGGGCGCAAGCGGGTTCACGGTGCGGGGGTGGTGGTGGTGGTGGTGGGTGGTGGTGGTGGTGGGGGTGGTGGTGGTGGGGGTGGTGGTGGTGGTGGTGGGGGTGGTGGTGGGGGTGGTGGTGGTGGTGGGGGTGGTGGGGGTGGTGGGGGTGGTGGTGGTGGTGGTGGTGGGGGTGGTGGTGGTGGGGGTGGTGGTGGGGGTGGTGGTGGGGGTGGTGGTGGGGGTGGTGGTGGTGGTGGTGGTGGTGGTGGTGGTGGTGGGGTGGTGGTGGTGGTGGTGGTGGTGGGGTGGTGGTGGTGGTGGTGGTAGGGGTGGTGGTGGGGGGTGGTGGTGGTGGTGGTGGTGGTGGTGGTGGTGGGGGTGGTGGTGGTGGTGGTGGGGGTGGTGGTGGGGTGGTGGTGGTGGTGGTAGGGGTGGTGGTGGGGGTGGTGGTGGTGGTGGTGGTGGTGGGGGTGGTGGTGGTGGTGGGGGTGGTGGTGGTGGTGGTGGTGGGGGTGGTGGTGGTGGTGGAGGTGGTGGTGGGGGTGGTGGTGGTGGTGGTGGTGGGGGTGGTGGTGGTGGTGGTGGGGGTGGTGGTGGTGGTGGTGGTGGGGGGGTGGTGGTGGTGGGGGTGGTGGGGGTGGTGGGGGTGGTGGGGGTGGTGGTGGTGGTGGGGTGGTGGGGGTGGTGGTGGTGGTGGTGGGGGTGGTGGGGTGGTGGTGGTGGTGGTGGGGGTGGTGGTGGTGGTGGTGGTGGGGGTGGTGGTGGGGGTGGTGGGGGTGGTGGTGGTGGGGGGTGGTGGGGGTGGTGGTGGGGTGGTGGTGGTGGGGGTGGTGGTGGGGGTGGTGGTGGTGGGTGGTGGTGGTGGTGGTGGGGGTGGTGGTGGGGTGGTGGTGGGGGTGGTGGTGGTGGTGGTCGGGGTGGTGGGGGTGGTGGTGGTGGGTAGGGGTGGTGGTGGTGGTGGTGGGTGGGGGTGGTGGTGGTGGGTGGGGGTGGTGGGTGGTGGTGGTGGGTGGGGGTGGTGGTGGTGGGTGGGGGTGGTGGTGGTGGTGGGTGGGGGTGGTGGGGGTGGTGGTGTGGTGGGTGGGGGTGGTGGTGGTAGGTGGGGGTGGGTGGGGGTGGGTGTGGTGGGGGTGGTGGTGGTGGGTGGGAGTGGTGGGGTGGTGGGGGTGGTGGTGGTGGGTGTGGTGGTGGTGGTGGTGGTGGGGGTGGTGGTGGTGGTGGTGGTGGGGTGGTGGTGGTGGTGGGTGGTGGTGGTGGGTGGGGGTGGTGGTGGTGGTGGGTAGGGGTGGTGGTGGTGGTGGGTGGTGGTGGGTGGGGGTGGTGGTGGTGGGTTGGGGGTGGTGGGGTGGGTGGGGGTGGTGGTGGTGGGGTGGGTGGGGGTGGTGGTGGTGGTGGTGGGGGTGGTGGTGTGGGTGGGTGGTGGTGGTGGTGGGGTTGGGGGTGGTGGTGGGGTTGGGGGTGGTGGTGGTGGGGTGGGTGGGGGTGGTGGTGGTGGTGGGGTTGGGGGTGGAGGTGGTGGTGGTGGTGGGGTGGGGGTGGTGGTGGGGGTGGTGGTGGTGGTGGGGTGGGTGGGGGTGGTGGTGGGGGTGGTGGTGGTGGTGGTGGGGGTGGTGGTGGTGGTGGTGGGGGTGGTGGTGGGGGTGGTGGTGGTGGTGGTGGTGGTAGGGGTGGTGGTGGTGGTGGTGGTGGTGGTGGTGGGGGTGGTGGTGGTGGTGGGGTGGTGGTGGTGGTGGTGGTGGGGGTGGTGGTGGTGGTGGAGGTGGTGGTGGGGGTGGTGGTGGTGGTGGTGGTGGGGGGTGGTGGTGGTGGTGGTGGGGTGGTGGTGGTGGTGGTGGTGGGGGTGGTGGTGGTGGGGTGGTGGGGTGGTGGGGGTGGTGGTGGTGGTGGTGGTGGTGGGGGTGGTGGTGGTGGTGGTGGTGGGTGGTGGGGGTGGTGGTGGTGGTGGTGGGGGTGGTGGTGGTGGTGGTGGTGGGGGTGGTGGTGGTGGTGGTGGTGGGGGTGGTGGTGGGGGTGGTGGTGGGTGGTGGTGGGGGTGGTGGTGGTGGTGGGTGGTGGTGGGGGTGGTGGTGGTGGTGGGTGGTGGTGGGTGGTGGTGGTGGTGGTGGGTGGGGTGGTGGTGGTGGGTGGGTGGTGGTGGGTGGTGGGTGGTGGTGGTGGTGGTGGTGGGGGTGGTGGGTGGGTGGTGGTGGTGGTGGTGGTGGGGGTGGTGGTGGTGGTGGGGGTGGTGGTGGTGGTGGTGGTGGGGGTGGTGGTGGTGGTGGGGTGGTGGTGGTGGTGGTGGTGGTGGTGGTGGTGGGGTGGTGGTGGTGGTGGTGGTGGTGGTGGTGGTGGTGGTGGTGGTGGGGGGGGTGGTGGTGGTGGGGGTGGTGGGGGTGGTGGGGGTGGTGGTGGTGGTGGGGGTGGTGGGGGTGGTGGTGGTGGTGGTGGGGGTGGTGGGGGTGGTGGTGGTGGTGGTGGGGGTGGTGGTGGTGGTGGTGGGGGTGGTGGTGGGGGTGGTGGGGTGGTGGTGGTGGGGGTGGTGGGGGTGGTGGTGGGGGTGGTGGTGGTGGGGGTGGTGGTGGGGGTGGTGGTGGTGGGGGTGGTGGTGGTGGTGGGGGTGGTGGTGGGGGTGGTGGTGGGGGTGGTGGTGGTGGTGGTCGGGGTGGTGGGGGTGGTGGTGGTGGGTAGGGGTGGTGGTGGTGGTGGTGGGTGGGGGTGGTGGTGGTGGGTGGGGGTGGTGGGTGGTGGTGGTGGGTGGGGGTGGTGGTGGTGGGTGGGGGTGGTGGTGGTGGTGGGTGGGGGTGGTGGGGGTGGTGGTGTGGTGGGTGGGGTGGTGGTGGTAGGTGGGGGTGGGTGGGGGTGGGTGTGGTGGGGGTGGTGGTGGTGGGTGGGAGTGGTGGGGGTGGTGGGGGTGGTGGTGGTGGGTGTGGTGGTGGTGGTGGTGGTGGGGGTGGTGGTGGTGGTGGTGGGTGGGGGTGGTGGTGGTGGTGGGTGGTGGTGGTGGGTGGGGGTGGTGGTGGTGGTGGGTAGGGGTGGTGGTGGTGGTGGGTGGTGGTGGGTGGGGGTGGTGGTGGTGGGTGGGGTTGGGGGTGGTGGGGTGGGTGGGGGTGGTGGTGGTGGTGGTGGGGGTGGTGGTGTGGGTGGGTGGTGGTGGTGGTGGGGTTGGGGGTGGTGGTGGGGTTGGGGGTGGTGGTGGTGGGGTGGGTGGGGGTGGTGGTGGTGGTGGGGTTGGGGGTGGAGGTGGTGGTGGTGGTGGGGTGGGGGTGGTGGTGGGGGTGGTGGTGGTGGTGGGGTGGGTGGGGGTGGTGGGGGGTGGTGGTGGTGGTGGGGTGGGGGTGGTGGTGGGGGTGGGTCAGGATAGAGTTGCGGAAGCGAGGCGGCATCTCGTGGCGACGACGTGTAATCTTCCTCTCTCGTTCGGCGGGTGTCGACGCGGAGCAACGACGACAATCTCACACGTGCGGGTGGTCGGGCCAGACAACTGCGCGAGGAGCGGCGGAGTGCATCGCCGCGGTGCCTTCTTCGTATTTGCGGATGCGCAATTGCATCGCTACGCGTTGTACGGTCTCTGTTCTGGATGACCAGTCGCACGTGACTCCAGATATTTAAAAGTTTCCATTTGTGCATCAGGTATCCGCACCCGCCATGCCGTTACGTGTAATTTAAATCTGTCATACAGTCCACGCGAGTACTTGCCGAGGAGTGTATAAATGACACACCTCGGAGTGTGATTAGTAATTATTTTTTCTGCGCTTGCTTGCCAATGAATGCTGTTAATCCTGCATAATGCACATGCATATGCAGTACTAATCACATTCCTGCATTTCCCATAAATATGCTAAATTCCTCTTAATATGCAAATTCCTTTGTCAATGCGCCCAGCTTATATATATGCTCCAAGCTCGTGTGCTGTTTCATTCAGACTCTGTCGCCTCGACGGACCTGGTTTTCACCTGAGGACGGCTGCTTGCGTTGTGGCCGAAACGTCGTGAGAATAATTCTATTATGTTTTATTTTTATTATTTTTTATTATTTTATTACTTCCCTTCTACGTGACTTTACCGAAAGAACCAAGAAGATGAATCCCTGCAGTCACGAAAGCTTTAAATCAAAATTTAGTCCCAAGACTGTTTGAAGAGGGTCCTGCCAGGTTTTATCGTGGTTGCGGCCGATGCCACCACATGCAGCCCCACGAATGAGTAAGTTGCCGGCAGCTTTCAGCATTGGGATGTTTGACCAATGCCAGTGACACGGTGTGTTTGTTTAGCTGTGGAATGATCGTGGGAGAACTCAGAGGAAACCCACACTGAACAGGGGGAGAGAATGTACAAACTCCACGCCGAACGGTGCATTGAATACCAAAAGCAAATCAAATTACAAGAGCATTGAAACTGCCCAAGTAATTAAAACGATCAAGATACCGTACACATTGCGGGAGTAACTGAAGTTGTAAGTACTCACCCAGACACCTTTCTAACCACGTTCAAGGCGGTGTCTTCAAAAGACGTTTTCTCTCTTTGATTCAATCACTTCACGTGAAGTCATCTTCACTCGACGTTCTCCCAGGTTCCTTGTTCAAGCGATGTGCTCCGGAACTCGCCATCATGATCAGGAACATCGCAAATGCCTCCTTCTCTACGGGGTCTTTTCCATCCAACCTCAAATCTGGCCCGATTTCCCCCCCGTTAAAGAAACCAAGTCTCGACCCGGATGACCCGTCCAGCTATCGTCCCATCACTAATCTCTCGAACCTCTCTAAACTCCTTGAAAGACGTATCGCCCTGGCCCAGCTCAAACCCCACGTCACCTCCTCCCCCCAAACTAGTGCTCTCCTCCCAGTCAGCTCACCGTCAAACTACTCAACAGAAACGACACTCGCCAGAGTCCTCGATGGCATTTGAATGCTTATCGACTCCATCGCTGCTCTTGTAAGTCTGGACATTTCATCGCCCTTTGACACCGTCAATCACCCGCTCCTTACCTCCCTCCTGAAGACAGACTTCAGGTATATGTGGCTCAGCACTCAAGTGGACGCTGTCCTACCTTTCTGATCGGGCAATCCTCAGTTAGGGTGGGGGCTCGTCCACATCTCCTGAAACAAAAGCGCCACGTGGCGTCCCCCAGGGCTCCGCCACGTGACGTCCCCCAGGGCTCCGTCCTCAGTCCCCCCTCTGCTGTTCACGGCCTACACTTCCCGCTCGGCCGCCTCATCGCAAGCTTCGGTGTCGAGCGCCCACTCGTGCGGACGACACTATTCCGTTCACCGCCATGGGGACTCGTCACACCCAAACGACGCGTGGCACAACCCCAACACCTGGGGGGGGGGGGGGAGGTCGTCGTTGTGATCGACGCGGGCGGGAACGGGCCGTACCTCGTTCCTCCCGTCGGCCGTGAGGATGACCAGGTCCTTGATGGGGTGGGAGTTGTGCAGGAAGATGTAGGTGACCCAGATGCTGAGGAGCTCGGGGAGGCTGGGCAGGCTGAAGGAGAGCTCCAGGACGCAGCCGGACGGCTGGGGGCACCTCGCCGCCGGCATGCGCCGCTGCCCGGAGCGCAGCTCGGGGCTCCAGGAGCGCAGGCTGGACTCGCACGGCCTCTCCACCTCCGGGGGACCTGTCGCCAAGCGCCACACGCCGCGGGGAGTGAGCGCCGGCTTTGGTGGAGCGTGACGGCCGCGGTCGACTACTCTACGTCGAACGAACTCGGAACGACAAATGTTACATGCCGGGCACAGACCGAGCTACGGTGATGATGATGCGATATAAAATAGACGGTAAAACTAGTTCTTTATTTATTTTACCGGGTAAGGATATGATCTGCTTTCGCCTACGTGCAATATGCGCTACACCGGTCAGGTGTGGTTCAGTGGTAGGGCGCGGCGAGTGGCTCGCAATAGAAAGTGCGAGTCAGAATCCTGCTGTTGACTCAGCCCATCATCCCCCTGCATGAAACCCTGGTGAGCTCCAGCCGTGGTCACATTGAAACATTCTGCGGGAGTTCGGACACGCATGACAATCTACAGTCCCCATCTGGGAGAGAGAGAGAGGGAGTGAGATACTGGCTTCACGATGGCGAGGTGTTAACTACCTCGCCTGGTATACAGGAGGTTGTGATTACACTACCAGTGGCAAAATATAGTGATAGGTTTTTACCCTTTCAACTGGTACAACAACTGACACCTTTATACAAGGCATCATGTTTGCAATAACCACAACACAAGCAGTCAAAATGCAAACAAAAAGAAAAGGCCTTTTGGCGTCATCTGGCCCAACACCAATGGAGACTAGGCTCTAAGAAAAGCTGTCTCGGGTGTGGAGCAATCAACTTCAAGGACAGTGCATATCATCATCAGAGTTGTTTCTTTTTGTTTGCATTTTGACTGCTTGTGTTGTGGTTATTGCAAACATGATGCCTTGTATAAAGGTGTCAGTTGTTGTACCAGTTGAAAGGGTAAACACCGATGACTATAGGAGGTTGTGAGTTCGACCCCGACGACCCTGATGCCTGCTGCTGCTGTATATTTGGGGGTGGCATGTCTCTCTCTCTCTCTCCCCGTGGTCAAGTGGATATTTCTCCGGGTCCTCCGATTTCCCCCTCCACATTTAGAATCGACATCACGGCGTTCAGACTATTTGGCTACAAATACATTTCCACGTGAGCCACTTCATTTGTGGCCAGCAGGTCACTTCTGAAAACGAGCTAATAGCTCAGTGGGGAGACTTTAACCTGGTCAAATTAAAATTGTTGTAAACAGTTCTAGGAAGAGGGATATAGAGTCTGTGGAACAAATCTCGTGCGAGTTTTCTTTCCCCATCTCCTGCCGCTGGGGCCCTGCGTGTGACGATCACAGAAGCGATGATCGCAGGTGCTGCCGAGAACATCCATGCGTCTCCTTGCCACGCATGCGTATCTCTCGTTACACAAGAAGAAAGATCTCCACCCCCCCCCCCCACCTTACATAGCGTTAACAGACTTGTCGGGACGAGCTACTTTGGCAAGTGCCGTTAGCGAGTGGCACCTAATGAAGGCACCACGCCCGACCGCCTTTGTCTCCCCAAGTCTGCCATCTCACTAGGAGTTGACAAATTGGGGGGGTACCCCCCCCATCACCCCCCTAAATTATAGCCCCCCCCCCCCCCAATAGGGAACCACCACCACTGGACAAACCGTGCCAAGGTGAGCGTGCAAGAACACCCCTGCAAAGACGTGTCTGGTGATTGTGGTGGGAGGGGGGCGGGGGGTTGGAGCCAAACGGCACGCGAGCGTGCCTGTTCTTGTACGCGCACTCACGTGTGCGTGCGTGCGTGCTAACGCGTGTGCGAGCGTGAGCGTCTCCTACCCTCCGCTTCCTTCGGGCTCCAGTGTCCCGAGGGGTTGAAGGCACCGGGGGACGAGGCGGAGTGGGCGAACTGCGCGAGACGCCCGTCCTCTCCGCAGAGGTCGCACGCAGATCCCGCTTCTCTGGGGGAGGGTCGACGGTCGAAAGACACCGCTCACACGCTCCATCTGCAACACGCCGACATGGACTAGAACGGCGCCGCGGGCTCTCAGCTCGCTCAGCGGCACGCCGACAACGACGACAAAGTTCCACCGGCGGTTCGGTGCCTCTCTCTCTCGCTCCCCATTCCGCGCACACACACACAGAAACACACACACACACAGACACACACACACAACAACAACAACCGCCATTCGCCACTAAGTGGCGGTGACGTCACCACGACGCTTGTGCCAGGCCATGTGCACCTTGAGGCCACGTGAAGTGTCGAACGCCCGCTGGCAGGAGGTCACGGGGCAGACCCAGGTGCCACGGGTCGACTGACCGAGATGACCGAGATGACTGGCTGATGCACCACCTGTGCCCTCTACTGTACCAACTTGCTGTGCTTTAGCCACCCGGCGCTCCGCTCGTTGTTGTGAGCATCGCTCCTCCGCCCTCCGTTGTTGTTGGAGGGCGACTGCCTCCAACTGCCCAGTAGCGTCCTTCACGAGCCTCCTCCACTGAGGCCGATCTTGACACCGTTGGTACCAGTCATCGGCAAGTCCACTCAGCTCCACGTCCTCCTGTACCACATCACTCCATCTCTTCTCTAGCCCGTGCCGCGCCCGTTTAGCCCCCTCGATCCGGCCGAACAAAAGCTGTTTAGGCATGCGGTGGCTGGGCATGCGGGCTACATGACCCAGCCAACGCAGCCTTGCCTGCCGGAGGAGCTCACCGATGGGACTTTGACCAGATCTTTCAAGGATTTGTGAGCTCCTCACACAATCCAGCCTGGTTAAACCCAGGATGGATCGTAGGCAGGCAAGCCTAAATGTTTACAACCGGCGAAGACACACATACACACACACACAGACACACACACACAACAAAGACAAACACAGACACACACACACACACACAACAAAGACAAACAAAGACACACACACACAGACACACACACAGACACACACACAGACACACACACAGACACACACACAAAAAAACACGCCACTTCTCACGGAACAGAATGCGGGCAGCGACCGCGCAGGGATTGTCCGCGAAACAACGGGGCAACGAAGACCCCCGCAGCTCAATGGCGTGACCACGAGACACCGAGCAGAGAGCCAGTTCCCGCTTAGCGCCAAATTGTTTTGTTTTCATGAACGGGGGGGGGGGGGGGTCCTATCCAAGAACTCCTTTGAATCGCACGGCTCCCCCGCGCCTCCGACTTTTTCCTGCACCACGGTCGGCTGCGTACGTCGTGAACAAAGTTCACGACGTACGCGTGCGCACCACTGGCATTAGCTTTCAGGCACGGAAGCTTTGCTTCAAAGCGAGGCAGCAGGATCTAGAAACTTTTCAAAGGGGATGTGGAGGGGCCGGTGGAGAGGGGGTGGCGGAGGTGTGGGGGGGGGGGGGTCCCAAAAAAAAAATTAAAACATTTAAATCGGGCCGTACATTCATAGTAAACATTATTCAAACATTCGATTAACTTTGTCTAATTAATCTAAATAAAACACAGGGGGAGAGGTGGGGCGGACAATTGCACTCATTTCCCAACCATTGGACTCGCCATGAGTTCAAGCTCACGCCGGTTTCTTTCTTTCAGTGGCCCTGAAACGTCTCCGGAGGTACCACCGCTACATGAAACGATCGCAGTAAACAAGAGTATGAACGCACCAGCGGGTTACACACTTTGCCGGATAAAACGAAATCGTCATTTCCTAACGCGTGTCGGTCCACTGCTTGATGAAAGACCCCCCTTCCCCCACGTCCGGTCGGCCACGGGGATATTTTTGACAAAACTAACTCTGGTTCGTGCCAATTGCACCTACGTACGTATTTACGTTGGACTTCTTTCGCACCGTACGTTGCCAACCCATGCTAATCGGAGGTGCGGGGGGAGGACAACAAACTAAACCGCACAACAAAAATTACATCGAAAAGTGCGCAGCTCCAGCGGCTTCCTAATATCGGAAGGAAGAGCGTTCCAGACGGCCGCAGAAGAGCATCTGAAAGAGCGCGACGCGGTGACCCCCGTCTCTGTCCGATTGCGAGCCAGATGCCGCCCCTGCAAGGATGGCCGGAGTTCGCGTGCTGGTGGCGGTGGCCGATACTCCTTGGCGAGATTAAGCAAGTTACTGCGGCTCATTTGTGGCAAGCACTTTGTGTGCATTCGTTTGGAAATCAGATTGGTGAAGTTGGAGGGAGGTGGGGGGTGGTGGATCCAGACACCGCTCGCCCCCACTGATATTCGTTGTGACCAGGAAGCGAACTCGGGTCGCCGGATTCATAGGACAACGCTCATACCCCTGAGCGAGCACTCATCCAACACCGCATGGATAATGCTACAGCAGCAGCGGTGTGTGTGTGGATTTGCCCCTGTAATTGCATCAGAAATATTCCTCGTGCGTTCACTCCAGCGAGGGAGCAAAACAGAACTTGATGCCACACAAATCACACAAAGTTGCATTAGAAAGTTTGGAATGCCCCGCAAACTGCCAAGAGGCACTTGCCACCACGCACACGCGCGCGGCCCCCCGCAGTGGAGCAACGCGTCGTCCACAAGTGGGATTTAAAGCTGTCACCGCTCTTATTCCACAACTCCCATTATCCGGCCACAAATCGGCAGTCCCTCCGGCAGGCACCACACAAATCGCCCCCCACCCCCGCCCGCTTTCTCGGCTGAACCATTTTGCCTCTTTGGCGGCGAAATGATGGAGGGGGGCACCGTCCCCCCCCATCACCTCCCCTGCCCCCCCCCCTTCTCCCCCAACTTCCCCCGCTAGCCCCAAATCGAAACAGAACCACTGCGTCTGTCGGCGGCGGCGGCGGCGGCGTTGTGCGTTGCGCTTTGTGAATGTGGCGTTCCGTGGCGAGGACGGGCAGTCGTTGGTGTCGCCGCTAGGCACGAGCAAAGTGGGCAAAGGCACAGGGCACCAAAGCAGCTCAAGGGCTCTCTGGGATTCATGACAACAACAACAAGAAAAATGCAGGGAGGAACCAAATGCATTGGGTCGAATTTAGATCCAACTCATCACGACTCTCATTTCATCACACCGACATCTCTTGCGCCACATCTCTCTCATCTCTCCACATCTCTCCCTCTCGTCCACATCTCTCTCATCTCTCCACATCTCTCCCTCTCGTCCACATCTCTCTCATCTCTCCACATCTCTCCCTCTCGTCCACATCTCTCCCTCTCGTCCACATCTCCCTCGTCCACATCTCTCATCTCTCCACATCTCTTCCTCTTCTCTCTCATCTCTCCACATCTTTCTCATCTCACCACATCTCTCCCTCTCATCCACATCTCTCTCATCTCTCCCTCTCGTGCACATCTCTCTCATCCCTCGTCCCATCTCTTCTACCCTTCTGTGCCGACGCGCGTCTCTCTCTCTCGCCTCACCGCATCCACTTCCGCCATCTCTATCGCGGCCTCATAAATGTAAAGAGAAAGAAGCGAGCTGGGGCGGGCGGGCGGGGGGACCGGAGGTGCAGGAACACCTCTGGAAGACGTGGCCGTTGACGGGGGGCATCCACTGCAGGGTGAGGGAGCCCTCGTCCTGGGCGACGGGGATCGGCGGCATCGGCACGGGGGGGGGGGGCGCGGTCCAGGCGCCAGCCCTCGTACACCAGGTCCAGGTAGCAGTGCATGCGCGCCACCTGGTTCGGCGTGAATGAGTCGGTGCAGTCATCGTCTGGAATTCCAAGCGGGTCGGTGGGGGGAAGTGATGACAACGGGGGCGTTTAGACGAGGTGAGGGACGGGGTGGTGGTTTGTGGTGGCGAGGCGAAGGATTGATGAGAATGAAGGTGGGGGGGGGGGGAAGAGGGTAGAGACATCATTGTCGCACTCATACCGCAGGTATTGCTCTACGTGACATCTGGGGGAAATGCAAGGTCATTCATACGTACCCTTGCGTTGTTTTTCTTCTTCTTCTTCTTCTTCCAATGAATCATAACACAAAATGTAACATGACTGGTGGCTCATCGGTCTACGTATTTATACCATTTTAACATGAAATATCGATGCAATAATATACGGATGGAATTGTGTGCAAATGACCACAAATGTATGCAACACCGCGTATCCTGTACAAAATTTGAGGACAGTCCGTTTTAAGTAATCTCACGTAGCCTCCATATTGCGTAACAACAAAAGGAAAAAGCCTTTGTTTACGTGGTGCACAATCGATCATTCGCGTTGATTCTATCCAAGTCCTGCTTACCCACCACACCAAGGACGGCGCCCCAATATTGTCTCCGTTTACAGACCCTCCAAAACAGAATACAAGTGCGATTATCGGACGCGTGTCCCTGGGGCGGCTTTGATCGGCGAAATTGAAACCGTTCGTCCGCCTTGGCCAATTTCTTTGTCATGGCCAGCACCCAGCAGCAGAATTGGCTGCTCTCAACATCCATGTGACAAGCCACTTCGTTGGAGCTATCGTTCGTGGGCAGGTCGCTTCTCAAACAAAAGCTATATTGCTCAGTGGTGGGGCCTTACCTGACAAGATAAAAAAATAAACTTTATATAGTTGAAATGTGAAATCCGACATCTGCTGTGTAAAATTTCGATTTAAAACTTTCGCGACGACGTTGTTTTGTACACGGCCGACTGAAGTCACTTTAGAAGCACAGCAGCAGCAGCAGTTATAATAAGGGCTTCATCAGATGACGCGACCCCAACGGGTAACAGGCGAACTACCGATTGCTTTTTGAGCGCACACTTTACAACGGCACGGAGGAGTGGCCGCTGGTATTAGGCGCGTGAGCGCGAGATATTTTTTTCTCCGAACAGATCCGACGGAGGGACACACGCATGGACCCAAAGTAACCCCAAGAATGGGCGCGTAGCCTCACCTCCGTAGCCCATGTAGTTGTTGAATGGCGTGTGCTGAAAGTGGCGCTGGCCGCAGGTGTCGTTGCGAGGCTCCGGGTCGTGGCACAGCTTGTTCTGCGGCGTAGGGGCCGTGTCGGCGCACAGGTCTCCCGTCTCCAGCGACGGCGTGGTCTCCCGACAGGGGTCGTCGCAGGATTCGGTCTCCGACACCCCCCGGAAGACGTGGTACAGTCCGAGGACGTGGCCCAGCTCGTGGATGATGGTGTGCGTGTGGCCGGCCTTGCCATAGTACGTGGGATTGAGCACCACACCACCTGCTCGTTCCCAACGATTAACAACGACGATTGATTATAATCGATACGCAATCATCGGCGTGGCAGACACTGACGGCGAGATGGAGCGCCGTCGCAGACGGAAATTACAGGAGGCCCAATTTTAAAACACGCGATTAAAGCCGTGGACAATTGCAGCCACTTCAATTGTGGCATTTATCATTTAGATGGAGCAAAAAACTAATTCCATCTCCGTCAAAATATAGGCAGCCATTGTAACATCATCAGATTCCGGATTGTGCCGTTTTACCATTTTCGCACTAATTACTGTACACAACGAGCACCCTTGTTTATCCCAATGAAGCCGAATGGCCATCCTGCAAAACGACACACGCATCTCACAATCTCTGTCGCTCACGGGGCCGCAAGCCAGACGGTGGTTTTACACGCCGTGCCCAACCGGAGTTCTGTTCCCGGCGGGGCGAAACACGAGCGCGGGGCAAGGGATCTCTGAACACGTCCCTCGCACCCACACCTCTACTCCCCCCCCCCTCCTTCGTCGCAACCTGCACAGACCCCGTTGTATGGTGAACGAGCCCCATGTCCGACAAAGCGTGGAGAGAGGAGAGGCATTCATTCAGCAGCGGACGGACGAGGGCACTGCAAATTAGTCCACATTCTCACGTTACGTCTCGTGAATGATTATTAACTTATCGTGAAAACTTCTCTGCTTGTGCTAATTGTTTTGGTGCCATTTCTTAATTTGTTTATTCATGATAATTGGTTTTTAACCCTTCTTTCTGGCAACAAAACTGACACCTTTTTACAAGGAGTCATATTTGCATAGACCACAATACCTGCAGTCACCCCCCGGGGTCACCCCCCCCCACCCACCCCCCATGGATTCAGGACCACTGTAATAGGCTCCGACTGCGAGTCAAGTTCAAGTCGATGTACTAGGTGTAGCCCTGTGAGCCATTCGGCTCTTGAATCGGGTGCAAACGCAACAAACAAAAAACATGAACAAGAAAACATCTTAAAGTGAATATGTGACTAAGTGCAAACAGAAAATCCAAGAAAAGACAGCAAAATATTGCAGAAAAAACACCGTTACACACCAACACTGTGTGCAAAAATCCCAGTGGGATGCAAGTCAAACAACAACAACAACAACAACCACAAGACAACTTAGATCAAGGCCATCAGTGCTACTCCGTACAACAACAAACATCGGCTCATACCGAGGTGGGTGAGGGCATTCTTATCCCAGGGCCAAGTGGCCACTCCGGCCAGGTCCTCGCCGGCGGAGTTTGCGAAGTAGACGTTGAGATGCGTCGAGCCGTCGAGCATCAACATCTCCTGGAGCTCCTCCACATCCAGGTAGATCCTTGTTGGACGCAGAAACAACGCGCGGCTTGTCAAACAACGCGCGTCTCGGACAGTCATTCCACAAAACTGCTCCTAACCTAGAACAAACACCGAATATCACTTTTGACAATTAAAAATATAATAGAAGACACGCATGTTAAAACGGTTGAATAATTAATGTAACACTGGCAATTAAACATTTGATTTGTTAGTTCTTAAAGTCAATATCGTATCTTTAACACGTAGGGGCTTTCGTGACCAATATTATTCATAATAAAGTGTTTGGGTTAGATCGCGACACATTTAAAAATAATGCGATCTCACCCAAAAACGTGTATTATGAATAATATTGTATCTGTTATCGTTATTAAAAAAATTCTACTTCTTCCTTTATGACCAAGAGTCGTGAATACTTTGCGATGATGAGGCTCAAAGATGGAGAGCAGGACGATCCTGGGAAAGGCAGGACATGGTGGCGGCAAACCTGGCCCTCGGCGGCGATCTTCGGCGACCAACTCGGAACGGTGTCACACCTGGTGACCGGCGCGATCGTGCGCATTGGTCACGCGCGCGCGTTACCTCTGCGGTATTTTCCATAAAAAAAGTTAAATAAAATTGAAAAAAAACCTCATACGCGACACGCGCACACACGCGCACACACGCGCACACACGCGCACACACGCGCGCCGCACCTGTTGGGCGACTCGGGATCGAAGCAGGTCTCCGTCACCTTGCCGGAGGTCTGCTCGCAGCAGTCCCCGTTGTCAAACGCGTTTTCCGCCATGTTGCACTCGGGGTCGCAAACGCCGTTCGCCATCGCGTCCCAATCGCAATCGGCCGCGTGCCCCGACGACGAAGATGACGACGGCGGCGAGGAGGAGGACGATGGGTGGTGGCCGGAGGGTGGCTGGCAGTCACCCCCATCGTAGCCGGTCAAGGGGTGGCTGCACTCGGGGTCGCAGTGCCCATCGCCCACCTTGGCGTGCTCGCAGTTGGCCAGGATCATGCGCTGGCGCAGCGAGGCATTAACAACGTCCACGACGGTGAGCTCCCAGGAGATGTTGTACCTGCGCGCGGGTTCGCAGAAGTCAGGTGGTGGTCGTGCGGCACAAACAAACGTCAGCATTACCGGTACACGATAGATTGTTTTTGGGTTGGGCCACGTAGATTATGTGGCCAAATGTTCTGTCGAGAAACTCTCCTCCGTCCGACAAATGTAGTGGTCACGTGGTGTACAAGCTCTTGACGTTGTTTCGGCTCACTGGTAAAATTGAAGAGCAATTCCGACAGCGATCACAAAAATAATGGAAACAACAATCATTGCCACGTCAGGCACTTGTACACACCTGTGACAATTTAATTAGTTTGAGAGATGTCGGATGGTGCAGGAATTTGCTCCACACACACAAGACAAAGATCCCCTGCATAGCCTTCACAGGCTGTTGGTGCAAGTGCTGTTAGCGAGCAGCACCTATGAAGGCTGGCACTGCACACGAGGGGGGGGTGGCCAGCACCACGCACGGCCGCCTTTGTCTCCCCAGTGGCAATGTTTACACACTGCACCAGGTACTCATTTGAGGCTGAGTCGACCTAGGGGAGGCCCAGGAGCGGTTAAAATAATCGTCACTGGCGGTGGCCGTGAGCGGGAATCGAACTCGGGTCGCCGGGTTCATAGCGCAGAGTAGCGCTAACCGCTACACCGCCGCTCCCCACGGTCACACGCACGTACACGCACGTACACACACGCACGTGAGGGGGTACCCCCACACACGCGGGCCGCCCGCCCCCACCTTTGGAAGGCCTGGTTGAGCACGCGGTGCTGCTCCTCGACCTGCTCGCGGCTGACCGTCGGGTTTTCGCCGGGGGCCCCGTAGACGTTGACCAGGCGGTAGCGCGCCACCTTGGGCTCGCGCAGCGGCCAGTGGCCGTCGTAGCTGGAGACGACGCGCACGTCGTCGCACGCCGTCCGCCCGCACGGCGGCGGGACCGGCACCGGCTCGGCCGCCGTCCCCGCGCCGCTCGCCCCCACCGACCGGACGGTGGGGTAGGTGCCCCCCTCGACCGTCGACCAGCCGCCGTCCTCGAGCTCGCCGAAGTCGTCGCCGCCCGCGACTTCCGCCGCGGGCGCGTCGCCGTCGCCGCTGGAGCGGACCCCTCGCTCGGCCCACGCGCGGATCTCGCCGGAGCCGAGCGCCCGCCGCCAGAGCCGCAGGCCGCTCAGGAGGCCGCGGTAGGCGCGCCCGCCCCGCGCGTTGTCGCCACCCGCCACCAGCGTCTTGCAGACGGCCACCCCTGGGGCGAAGAGCGGCCCTGCGCGGCCCGGCACGCGAGACCCGGCCACCCGCGCGCCGTTCACGAAGAGGTCGAGCCGCCGGCCGTCGTAGGTGGCGGCCAGGTGGGTCCACTCGTCGGGGACATAGCGCCGGGGCGATGCGAGTGTCGTGGCCGAGCGCGAGTTGTCGGCGCTCAAGGAGAAGTAGAAGCGCGAGCGGGTCGGGGCGCGGGCGTCCGCGGCGGCGCCGCCGGGGCGCGTCCCGGCGGGTTTCGCGTGGACGATGCCGAGCGACCATCCCTTGTCGTGCCGGCCGTAGAGGCAGTCGTGGAACAGGCCTGCGGACATAACGACGCCGGGTGCCGTGAGCGAGCCAGCGTGGCGGACCGCTAGAACGTGCGCGCGAGTGTCGGTTCGCGAGGTTGCGTGTCGCCGCCTTCGTGAAGCGATGGCAGACGCTTCCAGCGGTGCGGTCTGGTCTCCCCGTGGGGCAGCGGTTCTTCACCTTCACTGCAGCCTTGCACCCCCATTGGTTCTCAAATCATAAAAAAATGCATATTATTAATAAACAGGGTTTCATCTTCTTGGTTCTTTCGGTAAAGTCACGTAGAAGGGAAATAATAAAACATAACAAAATACAATTCTCACGACGTTTCGGCCACAACGCAAGCAGCCGTCCTCAGGTGAAGAACAGGTCTGTCGGAAAGACAGCGTCTGAATGAGCACCACCATGCTTGGAGCGACTATTTAAGCTGGGTTGGAGGGGGAAGAGCGCCTTGACAAAGGAATTTGCATATCAAGAGGAATTTAGAATATTTATGGAAAATGCAGATATGGGATTAGTCACTTCTTGTGGAATGCGTAGGAGGTGGGAGGGGGTTCAAAGTCATATTATGCCCGTGCATTATGCAGGATTAGCAGCATCAAAGGGAGGGAGTAGGGTTAGCATTAATAAAGGCAAGGAATGTTAATAGTATGGAGCTGCATACTATCAACAACTTTGATGAAACAAAGTTCTTGTACTTGCATGCACGTGCTTAATGTGTGTTTGACCTTCCAATAAAAGTGCGCTTCTCGTGTCTCGCACCTCCAGAAAAGCAATCCCCTGGGGGGTGCGTGCACCCCAGACGATCGAGGCCGTACTCACCAACTCAAGCTCGAAGACATCTCAAGATCTGAAGATGGGACCAGTACTCACCAACTCAAGCTCGAAGACATCTCAAGATCTGAAGACTGGACCAGTACTCACCAACTCAAGCTCGAAGACATCTCAAGATCTGAAGATGGGACCAGTACTCACCAACTCAAGCTCGTAGACATCTCATGATCTGAAGACGGGACCAGTACTCACCAACTCAAGCTCGTAGACATCTCATGATCTGAAGACTGGACCAGTACTCACCAACTCAAGCTCGAAGACATCTCAAGATCTGAAGACGGGACCAGTACTCACCAACTCAAGCTCGTAGACATCTCATGATCTGAAGACGGGACCAGCACTCACCAAATTTCGATTTAAAGCTTTCGTGACTGCAGGGATTCATCTTCTTGGTTCTTTCGGTAAAGTCACGTAGAAGGGAAGTAATAAAATAATAAAAATAAAACATAATAAAATAAAATAATTCTCACGACGTTTCGGCTACAACGCAAGCAGCCATCTTCAGGTGAAGAATGAGACACTGCCAAGCTAGGAGCTTATATATACACTGGGTTGGAGGTGCAAGAAGAGCGCCTTAACAAAAAGAATGTGCATATCAAGAGGAATTTAGCATATTCATGGGAAATGCGTAGGAGGTGGGCGGGGGGGTTTCAAAGTCATATTATGCCCATGCATTATGCAGGATTAGCAGCACCAAGGGAGGGTGCAGGGAGTAGCATTAACAAAGGAAAGGAATGTTAATAGTGTGTAGCTGCAGTTACTGCCCTGCCCCCAGACGACCTGCTTGTCAGTTTTGATGTGGTTTCCTTATTCACCAAGGTTCCTGTACCTGACACCATCGCAATCATTGAAGACTTGGTTCATCAAGGACTGAATGCTGGGGTACCCCCCCTGGTGAGACACTGCTTAACCAATACATACTTCACCTGGAATGGAACTTTCTACAGGCAAACTGAGGGCACCCCAATGGGTTCCCCCCTATCTCCGGTTGTAGCCAACATCTTCATGGAGAAATTTGAGACTGACGCCATCCAGACTGCCACTCTACGCCCGACCTTATGGAAGAGGTACGTAGACGACACTTTTGTCATCTGGCCACATGGCCGGCCTGCTCTAGACCAATTTCTCGACCACATCAATTCCATACACCCAGCCATCAGATTCACCATGGAAGTCGAAAACGATGGCAAGCTACCCTTTTTGGATGTCCTAATTCAAAGGAGACCTGATGGTTCAATGAGCCACTCTGTCTACAGGAAAGCCACCCATACGGATGCTTACCTAAAACCGGATTCCCACCACCATCCATCCCAGAAGAATTCCCTCATCAAGACTCTATACCATAGAGCCCAATGCATCTCCGACCAGGAACACATTGCCAGTGAACTCAAACACGTACGCCAAGCTCTTAAGGCTAATGGTTACTCCGACTACACAATCCGCAAAGCCATCACTCCAACCATCAAGAAGGATCCTGTTGAGGAGCCTTTCAAGACCATCACCTTACCCTACATAGCTGGGGTCACAAAAAAGATCTCCAAAATCCTGATTAAACACAAGATCCAGGTCCGATTCAACACAGTACATAAAATCCGTGATCTGGTCCCGTCTGTAAAAGATGTGGTTCCAGACATACAGTACCCTGGCGTCTACAAACTAAGTTGCCTCTGTGGTAGCAGTTACATTGGGGAAACCAAACGACATATCTCGGACCGCATCCGTGAACATAAAGCAGACCTGAAACACGGTAGGACAAACACCTCGGCCGTGGCAGATCACTGTTACAACTCAGTGGGCTCACATGACATTGACTTCTCCAAGACAGAGGTTCTCTGCAAGCCATCTGGCTATCATGAGAGATTCGTTCATGAGGCGATCCACATATACAAACACAGAGACAATTTTAACCGAGAAGATGGATTCTGGCTTAGCAATCATTTGAAGGACGTAATTAACCATTTCGGATCTTAACTGATTGTGTTCACGTTTACGGTGACTTTCAGACCGCGTTCCACTCACTGGCATTGTATTCTCCGCAGGGAATGGATTCTTTGCTCCGCTGCAAGTTTTCCTCCCACGTCTCACCCATTGACACGACGGTTAATGGTACAGTGTATAATACCAAATAGTATAACATTTATATGCTTAATACAATGTACAAGTAATATATAGTATCGTAATTGTATAGTTAACATATATCAGTGTGATACACATTAGGGTGGGTAGAATAATACATAGTGTTATATTAAAATGTATAAGGTATAGGGTGGTTTATAGCAATACAGTATATAATTTAATGTTGGGTTTATCTATGGCAGTATATAATACGGTGTATGCTCGTGTGATGTAAGAGAATAAAGTTTAGATGGAAGCATATTATATAATTTTAACGACGTAGAATTGTAATGTATTACTTGCTGTTAGTAACTCAGCTTATTGTAGAGTATAGTAAGTATACTGATGGTGCTATGCAGTTTATACTTTAGTTTTTTATGTAGTTTATACTTTAGTTTTCTACGTGGTTGTTTAGTAACTGCAGCTACATACTATTAACATTCCTTTCCTTTGTTAATGCTACTCCCTGCACCCTCCCTTGGTGCTGCTAATCCTGCATAATGCATGGGCATAATATGACTTTGAAACCCCCCCGCCCACCTCCTACGCATTTCCCATGAATATGCTAAATTCCTCTTGATATGCACATTCTTTTTGTTAAGGCGCTCTTCTTGCACCTCCAACCCAGCATATATATAAGCTCCTAGCTTGGCAGTGTCTCATTCTTCACCTGAAGATGGCTGCTTGCGTTGTAGCCGAAACGTCGTGAGAATTATTTTATTTTATTATGTTTTATTTTTATTATTTTATTACTTCCCTTCTACGTGACTTTACCGAAAGAACCAAGAAGAGTACTCACCAACTCAAACTCGAAGACATCAAGATCTGAAGACGGGACCAGTACTCACCAACTCAAGCTCGAAGACATCTAAAGATCTGAAGACGGGACCAGTACTCACCAACTCAAACTCGTAGACATCTCATGATCTGAAGACCCGACCGGCACCCGGGGACGCTCACCCGTGGCTCTCGTTAAGCCGGTTGTAGCGGTCCAGGGCGAGTCCCGTACCCTGGGTGGGTCGGTTGGTCCGGCCTTCCCTTAGCCGCCGTCGCAAGGGACCGGCGTGTAGTGTAGCCCGAAGTGGGTAGAGAACGCTAGGAGGGAGGCTGTCTCTCCCTTAGGCTATCGAGTGGAAGGAGTCGTACCCCTCCGTGTTAACAGAGTAGTGTGTCACAGTAGTGTCACAGTAGTGTCACAGAGTAGTGTCACAGAGTGTTCAGAGTTGTTATAATAAACGTGTTGCCTCCAGCAGACGTCTCCGTGCGGTTAGTTACAGGACACAACACTTACGCAATATAACTCAAAAACCTTTCTTATGAATAACTAGCAGTAAGTACCCGGCGTTGCCCGGGCGAAAAAGACAGACACACACATCGACCTACACACACAGATATTGACCCACACACACAAAGACATCGACTTACACAGACACACATATGGACTCTCACACACACACATACGTAGACTCACACATACATCGACCCAAGCACACATATGGACTTACACACACACATATCGACTAAGAGACACACACATGGACCCACGCACACACATCGACTAACACGCACACACACATATGGACTCACACAGACAGATATCGACTTTAGGCACATACACATGAAGTTACACACATCGACTCACACACCCACGTAGACTTACACACACATATGGACTCACACACACACATACATAGACTAACACACACATTAACCTACACACACATGGACTTACAAAGACACACATCGACTAAGAGACACATGGACTTACACACACATCGACTAAGAGACACATGGACTTACACACACACACACATGGACCGACGCACACACATCGACTTACACACGCACATAGAGCCACACACGCACACATGGACTTACGCACACACACACATGTACGTATACACACCAACAACCGCCATTCGCCACTAAGTGGCGTTGACGTCATGACAATGCTTGTGCCAGGCCATGTGCGCCTTGAGGGCACATGGCCTGGCAGGTCACGGGGCAGACCCAGGTGCCACGTGTCGACTGACTGAGATGACCGAGATGACTGGCTGATGCACCACCTGTGCCCTCTACTGTGCCAACTTGCCGTGCTTTATCCACCCGGCGCTCCGCTCGTTGTTCTGAGAGTCGCTCCTCCGCCCTCCGTTGTTTTTGGAGGGCGAGTGTCTCCAACTACCCAGTAGCGTCCTTCACGAGCCTCCTCCACAGAGGCCGATCTTGACACTGCTGGTATCAGTCATCGACAAGTCAACTAAGCTCCACATCCTCATGTAGCACATCATTCCATCTCTTCTCTAGCCTGTGCCACGCCCGTTTAGCCCCCTCGATCCGGCCAAACAAAAGCTGTTTAGGCATGCGGTGGCTGGGCATGTGGGCTACATGGCCCAGCAAATGCAGCATTGCCTGCCGTAGGAGCTCACCCATGGGACTTTGTCCAGATCTGTGAAAGATTTGTGAGCTCATCACACAATCCAGCCTGGTTAAACCCAGGATGGATCGTAGGCAGGCCAGACTAAATGTTTCTAACCGGCGAAGATGTTCCATTAGGGGGGTCCAAGTTTCGCAAGCATTGAGAAGGGAATGACCGTGGGCGAGAAGACCTGAAGCTTCGTGCGGAGCGAGAGAGCAGGTAGCTTCCACACAGTGTAACACAGCCAATGAGACCTCTGCTGTGAAACCGGAACCGGTCTTGAACACACTGGCCAGGTATGGGAAACTCTCAACTCTCTCCACAACTGCCCCATCAGCAATTGAGAGTTGTGGGGTGGATTGTCCGATGGTACAAAATAGCCAGGCAGGTGCTTAGTTTTGGTGGGGCTGATGGTAAGGCTCCACCTCTTAGTAGCAAGCTCCAGGTTCAGCAGCAGCGCGTCCAACTTCTCCTCTGAGTGAGTATCAATTAGCAGATCAATGGCATACGTAACATGCTAGACCAATAGGGAGCCATCCCTTGACCGCACACGGGCATCGATCAGCCTCCCATTGTATCTGTACCAGATGGGAATTCTTTCGGTAGAGCTATTGAAGGCTTCACGAACTGCGCGGTCCAAATATAAGTAAAACAATGTGGGAGCCAGAGGACATCCCTGTCGCACCCCAAGGTGTAGAGGGAATGGCTCTGACTCACGGCCACGTAGTATGATGTGGGGCCGCTCACCATCATGAAGGTCCTTAAGGATCGTGAGCAGTGGGTCAGGGACTCGGAAAGCATGAAAAACAACCCAGAGCCCAGGCCTACTGAGGGCATCATAGGCCTTAACCAGGTCAATAAAGCACACACATGGACTAACACACACACATGGACTAACACACACACAGCGACTGATACGCACACAAATGGACTGACACGTACACACACAAACACTTTGACGTACACACACACACATCGGGCATTGTCCATTCGAAAAAGACAGACACACACACGGACTTAAACACACGCAAGGCCCTACACGCACACACATATGGACTCAAACACACACACACACATGGACTCACACACACATCGCCGTGCACAGTAATCCCTGATGATGGCACAGCTATCAGTATCGCAGTACTACGTATGAGTAAATAGCGTGAGGTGAGCAATCAAAACAATAGAAATGCATAGAAGAAATAAGCAGAAATAATTGTAAATTAAAGAGCAGCAGTACGCACAGGTAAGTTGAGAAGCAGGCTACAGTCTAGATGATAGACTGGCAGTACGCCGACTCAATGACATAAGCATTGCTACAGTCGACATAATAACCTGGCAATACGGGCAGCAGCTGAAAAAGCAGAATACAGTCGACATGAAAGGCTGGCAGTACACTGAGTGAGGTAAAGAAGCAGGCAACAGATTATAGACTGGCATAAACTCATAATGGTAACAAGGAAAATTAGCAGTGTAGATAATAGTGGCAGTGCACTGACGTTAATGAATCAGCAGGCAGCAGGCCACATGAAAGACTGGCAGTAACACCGGTCGCAGCGTCATAAAAGCACAGCTGAGAAAGGGAATATTTAGCAACCAACCAATAAAAAATTAACCCGTAAAAACAAAGTTTTTCACTATAAATCCTTTATATGCGTGGCGGCTAAAGTCCTCTCGTCCTCTGGCTTGAGATGGCTGCCACCTATGGGTCAGATGATTGCTTGCCACCATTAAGCAATTGATAATTACATATAATTTTTTTTTCCTAAAAAAAGTAACATTTTGGAAAAAATTCACGAAAATTAATTGTCACGCACAACGAGTCTGTGTGCAAAATGTCAGCTCGATTGGATCACGGGAAGTGGGTTAAAAAACGACCGAAAGATTTGCACGGTCGTAAGCAAGCAAGCACGCAAGCAAGCGAACTTAATATAAAGGATTTAAAGAAGTATAACCCGTAAAAACAACGTTTTTCACTATAAATCCTTTATATGTGTGGCAGCGAACTTAATATAAAGGATTTAAAAATATATTCGCCTGTGGACGACGCGGGGATCGATCCCGCGACCTTTGGCATGGGAAGCAAGGGCGCTACCAACTGCGCTACTCCGCCACGGCCTGTGGAGGGGTTACGCTCTGGGCTCTTATACTGTGACGTTCAACCAAAGCCAAGAATGAGTTCTATTTGAATATATGTTAAATAAAAAAAATTTGCCTAAAAAGTGTAACATTTTGGGAATTTTTTTTCACGAACATTAATTGTCTGGCACAACGAGTCTGTGTGGAAAATGTCAGCTCGATTGGATCACGGGAAGTGGGTTAAAAAACGACCGAAAGATTTGCACGGTCGTAAGCAAGCAAGCACGCAAGCATGCGAACTTAATATAAAGGATTTAAAGATATGTTTTGTGCAAACATTATGATTGTAAAATCTGTCAACTTATATGTTTGATAATAGTAAACAATGAACCTGAGTTGTTATCTGCACACAAACATTATTATTGTAATATCTGGCAACCAATTAGTTTAATAATAGTAAACAATGAACCAGAGTTCTTATGTGCACACAAACGTAATTATTGTAATATGTTGCAACCAATTAGCTTAATAATAGTAAACAATGAACCTGAGTTGTTAGCGTCAGAAGCAAGGCAATTTGTACTTAACATAGGCTTGGTGAGGCCTAGTCCCGTGAGGAGCCCTCGTCCTGGCCTACATTGCCGAGGCAGGGGAGGCAGCACGCTGGCAGGCTGGGGGCTGGGCCACTACCCCCACACCCATCCCCCCACCCGTGCAAGAATAATGGTATCTAAGCACTCTAGTATTATTATCTAGGGACTCTGTAGTATAAACTGGACGCATTGCGTTGGGGGGGGGGGTGAAGAGGACATGAGACTGTGAAGAAAAATCCGCAGCGTTATGTGTGTGTGTCCTGCATGTTAAACGCGTATCACTTGGCAGGGTCCACGCAATTGGCGTCACTTGGTACGGTCGAGCTCGAACAAAAAGTAAATGATTAAAATAAGAATGGCATGAAATCGCTAATTAAACTAATTTAAAGTTGACGGACGGGAAAACGGAATAGCCTATTCCCACCGCGGGGCTTGGGACATGCCGCACGGCAATTTTTTCAGACTTGAACCCCACCAAGAGAGCCTAATCCCCCGCGCACGCGCGTGTGTGTACGTGTGTGTGCACGTGTGTGTGTGTACACACACGTGTGTGTACGTGTGTACACACGTGTGTGTACGTACGTGTGTGTGTACACACGTGTGTGTGTACACACGTGTGTGTACGTACGTGTGTGTGTACACACGTGTGTGTGTGTGTGTACGTGTGTGTACACACGCGCGTGTGTGTGCACGTGTGTGTACGTGTGTGTGTGTACACACGTGTGTGTGTGTGCACGTGTGTTTGCACGTGTGTGTGTGCACGTGTGTGTGCACGTGTGTTTGCACGTGTGTGTGTGCACGTGTGTTTGCACGTGTGTGTGTGCACGTGTGTGTACGCGTGTGTGTGTGTACGTACGTGTGTGTGTACGTGTACGTGTGTGTGTACGTGTGTGTGTACGTGTGGAAGCGAAGTGGTGGTGGTGGATGGGGGTTGGAGCGCGGCTCACCGGCGATGACTGCGGGGCTGCGTTGACCGCCCTCTGGACGGGCCCACACCTCCACGGTTTGCGTGTCTCTCTCTCATCATCACGGTGGCTAGGAGATGTTAACTACCTCGCCGGGTGTACAGGAGGTCGTGAGTTCCATCACGACCCTGATGATGCCTGCTGCTGTATACTTGGAGTTTGCGGTGTTTCTCTCATCACGGTGGCTATGAGATGTTGACTACCTCACCTGGTGCGCAGGAGGTCGTGGGTTCGATCCAGACCATGGCGACGCCTGCTGCTGTATATTTGGAGTATACCCGGGGGGGGGGGGGGGGGGATGAAGTCTCCAAGGCTAAACTAGACCCCCCGGGGGTTTAAACTCGACTGGGCCAGACCATACCGCTCCTGGCCAGACTATGCCCATGTGAAAGTTCACAGGCAATTATCCAGACAGAGAACAGGCGACAACGAACTTCAATCGATATCTAAAACGCGTACGCGTGGAAGTAAGAATCTAAATTTGATCAATTGAAGCATTTTTAGGGTTCAGGGGTTATTATTAAAGTTTTTTTCTGGTTGAAGCAGTCAAAGTCGATGTGTTTACAGTTTAAAATAAAATGTTGGAAAAATTTAGTAATTCACGTGTATATCGCTCTAACGCCATTACTATCACGGGGGTATGATTTGGTCTAGAGGGGCATCATTTGGCCTAGCCAATAATATTCCCGGCTATAATCTAGCCTAGGCCGTTTAGACCCCGGGTATACTACACCTGTGGGTATACTACGGCCTGTGGGTATACTACGGCATTTGGGTATACTCCGGCCTCTTACACCGGGTAAAGTCTCGTAAATGGAATGACCATTGTCAGCCGTGATTGATCTATGGCTGAATGAAAGCCTCCCCAGCTATCGTCATCTCTCAAGATCCCAACACAGGATTCTGTCACGTTGACAAAAGACAAATAGTTCACTGCAGTCACGAAAGCTTTCAATCAAAAGATGCACACATTTATTTAAAAGCAAACGGGCATGTGTGGATACTACCCTTAGACCTGTATCACAAGAACAACGGGTCTCACCTGAGTGATCTGTACAGGTTACTTCCAAAAACACAAACTTTGTCCTAACATCACTTATTCAATGTTTGACCCTTACAAATAAAATGTTGCATGTACACAAAATCAGTGTTCATTCTAAATTATTGACAGACATTTTCCATTTTAACAAAATGTAATTACTGCAGTGAAATATACTGCACCAGGTTAAGCTATTTCAAATAATTATGCACCGTCTGCTTAACAGTGGATGTAAAACATACTATTGTGTCATTCAAAACGAGTAGGCCATTGCATGCTTGCGTCTCGAGTCAAAATGTAGCAAATTCTCAACATTACCGACAAATTACACAACTGAGATGAAACATCATCGCCCCCTACTGACAGGCTCTTGTTCACACACTCTTTGGTTCTTTCAGTAAAGTCATGTCAGTAGCAAAAATAATAGATCAGGAAGTTTAGATCGTAACACAGGGATCTACCCAACCCACAGGGAACACAAAGACTGGCCGCTCACTCTTACTCTGCAGGTTGAACCCAGGAACTGAGTGTTCAACTTCACATTCTTGTCATTAAAGGCCTGTGACAAGGGTGCATCTATTGGAGCGACATCGTCTCAAGCTTACACATCTACCGGGTCTCCATTTGACTTTGTGTTGTCTCGGAGGAAGTCCACCCACACCTCCACTTCCACAAACTGCTGGGAGTTGCCTCGCTCTGCCTCACAGTCAGAATTCTCCTCCTGCTTCACGTTGCCTCCATCGATGTGAAGGTCCCATTTTGGAGTTGAATCTTCATCTTCACATTTCACCATCACCTCTTCACATTCCAACTTCACCTCTTCATATTTCACCTCTTCATATTTCACCTCATTACCTTTAAAAGTGTCCAAGCTGGAATTTTCTTCTGGTTCTTGTTTGATGAGGGATGGGCTCATTGCAGCACTTTGACTTTCACAAGCTGATTTCAGACTCCACTCCTTGTGGATCTTCTGATGCTTGTGTCTTCTCTGGTGTACATGAAGATGTGCTGACTGTGCAAACGCCTTCCCGCACGGAGTGCACTTGAAGGGTTTCTCTCCCGTGTGTGTTCTCTGGTGTGTTACAAGATCAGATGAATGTGCAAACGCCTTCCCACACACACTGCACTTGAAGGGTTTCTCTCCCGTGTGTGTTCTCTGGTGTGTTACAAGATCAGATGAATGTGCAAACGCCTTCCCACACACACTGCACTTGAAGGGTCTCTCTCCCGTGTGTGTTCTCTGGTGTGTTACAAGATTACATGACTTTGAAAACGCCTTCCCACACACACTGCACTTGAAGGGTTTCTCTCCCGTGTGTGTTCTCTGGTGTTCTACAAGAGCAGATGAATGTGCAAACGCCTTCCCACACACACTGCACTTGAAGGGTTTCTCTCCCGTGTGTGTTCTCTGGTGTTCTACAAGAGCAGATGAATGTGCAAACGCCTTCCCACACACACCGCACT
Source organism: Lethenteron reissneri (assembly GCF_015708825.2). NCBI lineage: Eukaryota > Metazoa > Chordata > Hyperoartia > Petromyzontiformes > Petromyzontidae > Lethenteron > Lethenteron reissneri. The sequence continues at coordinate 98,458 of NW_026891115.1, forward strand.
TGAAGGGGTTTTCTCCCGTGTGTGTTCTCTGGTGTTCTACAAGAGCAGATGAATGTGCAAACGCCTTCCCACACACACCGCACTTGAAGGGTTTTTCTCCCGTGTGTGTTCTCTGGTGTGTTACAAGAGTAGATAACTGTGCAAACGCCTTCCCACACACGCTGCACTTGAAGGGTTTCTCTCCTGTGTGAGTTCTCTGGTGCCGTGTCAAGTTTGCAGTATGATCCGTGCTGTATGCACACCGGTCGCATCGATGCCTTTTTGCACCGAGCTGTGCCGAGTGCCTTTGCTCCATCAGACCAATTCTGCAGAGGAAGCAACAGCTGCAGACAGAAAAAAAGAATATCCACACCATCTACACGTCAGTATCGAGGCACAGCGGAATGCATATATACACAGTCACACGTGACTTACACGTCTATACTTATTCATAGATATTCATGATATAGTGAAAAAGTTTACCAAATTCATCACACGGGCTGTTATGGCACACAATGAGAGGGCGAATGGTCACAAACATGCCTGGAAGCTCTTGTATCTTCAAAATGAATGTTAACCCAAAACTCCGAGAACACAATTTCGGCTGTCAAGCTACAAAAGGAATATTTATGAAAGCTAAATTCAGCTGACATAGCAAAGGGTGTTGAAAATAATACTATTTGTGTTATGCAGAAATGCATAAATTAATGTTAAATCGCAACTTAGAGGTGTGAAGCCAGCCAGGCTCACGATGTCCTGATTGCTGAGATGAGCAGATCTGACTTCAGCTGCTGCACGTGTGTGCTGTGTCAACTTCTTGACTTTTTCCATTCTTATAAAGAGTTCCAGAGGAAACCAAAAACAAACTATTGTTGTGATATAACCTCCGTGTTCAATAGAGTTAATAGATTTTCTTGGTTCTGTCGGTAAAGTCACGTAGAAGGGAAATAATAAAATAATATAAAATAAAACATAATAAAATAATTCTCACGACGTTTCGGCCACAACGCAAGCAGCCGTCCTCAGGTGAAAACAGGTCTATCAGAAAACCAGGTCTGTCAGACCTGGTTTTCACCTGAGGACGGCTGCTTGCGTTGTGGCCGAAACGTCGTGAGAATTATTTTATTATGTTTTATTATTTTATTATTTCCCTTCTACGTGACTTTACCGAAAGAACCCAGAAGATGTAATATTGTTTTGATATAACGTGCGTGTTCAACAGAGTGAACAGACTTGACTCTGGCACACACACTGCCATGGTAAACAGCAGCAGGGGTTGTCCCCTCCACATTTAGAGTCAACATGAGCACGCGCTCAGCGTGTTTGACAGACATTGACACACGTAGTCTTGGTTCTAAAGTCACGTAGATAGCAAATACAAATAACAGATAATGGAAATAAACAAAGACCACTTGTGTTGCGGTCAAAACGTCGTGGGTTTTTTTGCTTTATTTGCATTTGTTTATTTAATTTAACATTTTTATCTGTTATTTCATTTTCTATCTCCGTGACTTTACAGAAAGAACCAAGAATACGAATTTCTGCAGTTACTAAAGTTTTAAGT